>NW_016107326.1:11121862-11355041 GCF_001604975.1 Cebus imitator | reverse complement strand
TTTTTTTTTTTTTTTGAACAATGCTCCTGGCCACTCAGAACCCATGAGTTCAACACCAAAGGCATCAACGTGGTCTCCTTGCCCCCAGACATAGCATCTCTAATTCAACCTCAAGATCAGGGAGTCATAAAGACCTGTAAGGCTCATACATGTGGTTCTGTGTGGAAAGGATTGTCAATGCTAGGGAAGAGAACCCTGATAAAGAAAAAATTATTAAAGTCTGGAAGGATTGCACCATTAAAAATGCCATCATTGTTATAGAAAAAAATGTAAAAGTCACAAAGTCTGAAACAACAAATTCCTGCTAGAGAAAACCATGTCTGGATACTGCCCATAACTTCACAGGATTTATAGAGACAATCAAGAAAATCACAAAGAGAATGTGGATATGGCAAAAGATGGTGGAAGGCAAAGCACTTCGAGATATGAATCTTGGAGAAGTTCAAGAGATAATAGGCACCATACTAGAGGAAATCACAGAAGTCAACTTGATGGAGATGAGCAGTGCCAGAAAACAAATTGACAGTAGACAATCCATCAGAAGGGTTCTGATTATTCAAGACTGCTTTTGACTTCTTTTATGACATGACCCTTCTATGATATGGGCATTGAAACTAAAGCAAACAGTAGAAGGATTGGTACTATATAGGAACTCTTTCAGAGAAATAAGACAAAAAAGAATTACAATGTATTTCATAAAGTTACACCAAGTATGCCTGCCTCTCCTTCTTACCTCCCCTTCCACTTTCTCACCTCTTCCACCTCTGCTACACTTGAGCCAGCAAGACCAACCCTGCCTCTCCCTTCTCCTCTTCAGCCTACTCAACATGATGATGAAGAGGATGAAAACCTTTATGATAGTCCATTCACACTTAATAGTAAATATATTTTCTCTTCCTTATTATTTTCTTAGTAACATTTTCTTTTCTCTAGCTTACCTAATTTTAAGAAAACAGTGAGAACACATGGACACAGGGAGGGGAGCACTACACACTGGGGTCTGTTGGGGGGAAATAGGGGAGGGACAGCAGGGGGTGGGGAGTTGGGGAGAGATAGCATGGGGAGAAATGCCAGATATAGCTGAAGGGGAGGAAGGCAGCAAATCACACTGTCATGTTTGTACCTATGCAACAATCTTGCATGTTCTTCACATGTACCCCCAAACCTAAAATGCAATAAAAAAACTGTATGTAATAAATATAATATACAAATTACATATTAATCAGCTATCTATGTTATTAGTAAGACTTTCAGTCAAGAGCAGTCTGTTAATAAGTTTTGGGGGAGTCAAAGGCGATACATGAATTTTTTTACTATGCAGGGAGTCAGTGCCACAAATCCCATGTTGTTTAAATGGTCAACTGTAACTGAATTTGGCCAATGACCTTGGAAGCAAGAACTTCCAAGGTCATCTGAAGACCTTGAGCCTCCCAGTGAGAACTCAACCCACTCAACACATTTATTTTAGCCTTTTGATACCCCGAGCTGAGAGCAATATCATGCCATACCTGTTTTAAAATGATACGTTGTGGTAATTTTTTACACAGAAATAGATAACTAATATAGAAATAGTATAAAAATTGAGAATCATGACAATAGACAAAGGAGATTGGTTCCAGCATGTAGTGAATAAGTGTTTCTGCTTGCTCCCCATTCATTTCTCCTTTTTTTAAATGGTTATCCTTGGACATCTGCCTTTCCTCCTCTGTTAGTCTGATTGGTATGGGGTTGTCCCCCCAAGCCCCGCCTTCATCTCCACAAGTGGGCATATGACCCAGGTTCAGCAAAAAAGCCTCCATTTTGAAGTTTTCTTTGGAACTACTGGGAAAGAGAAGATCATTCAAAGGATGAAAGCCCATCCTGGAATAAATCTAGCATGGGAAAGTAGAGACTTAAGATATGGAGAGTGTCCTAATCCTGATGATATGGTTTGCCCCAATATCCAATCATACCAAAAAGTAGAATCCCATTACTATTCAGTTATGTAAACCAAAACATTTTCCTTTTTGCTTAAGTCAATTCTGAGATATCACTTGCAAGCCAAAGAAGTCTGGAAGAAAGAATAGCATATAACATTGTAGCTCGAAAAAAGTAAACCCTACATTTTCTAGTGTACAAGTATCTGAAAGAACAATATAAACCACCTTTCAATATTAAAGATAAACACTATGACTTCTGTTATATGGAAGACTATAATATTTAAACATCACTTCCTCAGGGAAGCCTTAGCTGATGCTTTCATTGGCTCAGGTATGCCTTTTATAGTCTCTCTTGGCACTTACACTTTCCCCTCCAGAGCACAATGCATTTATAATCAAATATTTATTTATGTAATTGCCTATTTGATGTCTTTCTTTCTTAGGCAGTCCCATGGGGACAAGCACTGTGGCTTAGCACTGTATCCCTGGGGCTGCCACAAAATAGGTGTCCAATTGTATTGCTGGTTGAATGAATGATTCCAAGTACCCTAGCATGACTAAAGTTCATAAAGGAATAATACTTTTGGCCTATTTGAAAGAATTCATGTATCATGTATGTGCTTGAAGTATAAATCCAGTTGCTTTTACTATAAGTAAATTTGATTTTATCACCATTCTTAAGATAATCTAACACCAATTAGCTTCAAATTTCCTTCCATAAATTCAAGCGAAAGTAAGAGCTAACACGTGTGAATCAGTTCACAAATTAGAACATGCTTTTCATATACATTAGCTTTCTTAATCCCTGCAAGAATCCTGGGACTGAAGAACCAAGGCTCAAGTAGGTGCATTGTCCAGGGTCCCACACACAGGATGAGGTGGCACCAGGACTAGACTAAATCTAGTGCATTTCTCCTGAAGGTAATGAGCATCCAAGTCCATACTGACAAATTCTTCCTCTTTCTTAACCAAGGCATTAGTCATTTTGACATTATTTTAAGCTCTATGTATGTATAATAAATCATGTGACAAAAAGCTGAATATGAAGAATACCCTGGAATTCAGTTATTCTAAAGGATAACATTAAATTTTATATTTTAGCCAGATGAGTAAAGCACTCAAGTGTGAGTATGTGTGTTGGGGGGTACAAGGGTATATTGCCTTAAAGTGGGAGAAAAAGTCTTTTTACTTGCTGGAACCACTCAGAATTTCCCACTTACATCTAGTCTAGCCCTAATAAACAATTTGATAAGTTTGATTTTGTTTTGCTTTTATAAAAACTATTATGCTTATCTGCTATAGTATGACAAAAGTAAGTTACTCTTTAGAAAGGAATTACTTTTGGGTAACAAGTTATTGTTTCATGAAAGATTCATGATTAAAAAAATCTTTATGGAAGTGAGGCCTGTTTTCTTCCTTTTATAATTGTCATAATCCACCAGAAATAATATATAATTCTGTGTAACTCTATGGCTGTCTCACAGATGGATGGTATAATATGCCTCTGTTTCTTCAGCCCTAACACTGATCCCCTACTTCTGTTTCTCCACTCATTCAAAGTCCCTGTAATTGTCACTTGGTAATGTATACAAGCATGCATGGACAGAGAGGTAACAGGGCATGCTCAAGTTTTCCTGCCAGTGATGTGCATTGCCTTATGTCATAAACAGTAAATCCTTTATGCTGAAAGCCTGTTCATTTTCACACCATTCGCTTGTCTGCTAACAGTTGTCCAGATTTTTTAATTCGACCTCTTACACTAATCCTGCAACTGCTGGTCCCAGACAGGTGCAGGGATCAGACTGGCTCAGTTAAGTAAAACATCTGGCCTGAAAATGATAATAGGCTCATTTTACTCCCTCCAGCTATAGGAAGAATGTGGAGTTTTCAAATGTTAAAACACACAATTAGGCTTTAATATTCACTTAAACATACAGATCCCAAGACCCACCACCACATGCATACATGTGCACATTCACACACACACATACTAACATACACACATGATAAGTAACTTTTCACTATTCCTTTTGTAAAACAAGACCTCTAAAGAGCAAGAGCCTAGGAAACATAAGGATCCAATTCTGGCAATCGCCTTGTTTCTGGGTTTCCACAGGTATTGGTGGTGGAGCTCTCAGGCCTAAAGGGAACTTTTTGCAGGAAGCACATCACCAGCTTCAATGACATTCTCAGGCTTTATGACTTTATGAGTTTAAAGCAAATTATACACAATTCAAGATGAGAAAGATGATACCTGGGGATGGGATTACTTGGTGGAAGGCCTTTAGCCTCATCTGTCCCTTTTAGAATCTAGTCATAGACAGGGATTTAATATGGTAAACTATCGACATTTATGAGTCCTCCCAGCTCTAAATATGTGGTGATTTTATGATACCCACATATGTGTGGTGGCAGACATGCTGTCCAGTTCTCAAAAGGAAAATATAAGTATTACAAGGATTCTTGATTTTCAACAAAGCTGAGATACTCCCCAGAAAACCCACTATCAGTTGGCATCCCCTAGTATACTTTTAGGAGTTGAAGACAATTTCTGCATTCATGGTCAGAGCCACTCATCAGAATTTTTCCCTCTGTTATTGCCTAGTGAAGAATATTGCTTGTATAAACCCAGGTCAGCTAAGTTTAATGAGGCTCAACTATCAGAGAGATGTTGGATGAGGAACTAAAACAAAAGCCTTGACCAGCAGTAAAAGCTGAAAAAGTTAATTTGCTTAGGGCTGGTGATATTGTTTGACTGTGTCCCCACCCAAATCTCAAATTTCATCTTGCATTGTAGTTCATGTGTCATGGGAGGGACCTGGAGGGAAGTAATTGAATCATGGAGCTAATTAACCTTATGCTGTTCTTAATGATACTGAATGAGTTCTGATGGCTTTATGAGAGGCTTTCCCCTTCTTTGCTCTCATTCTTCTCCTTTCTGCTGCCATGTAAAGAAGGATGTGTTTGCTTCCCTTTCCACGATGATTGTAAGTTTCCTAAGGCCTCCCTAGCCCTGTGGAACTGTGAGTCAATTGCACCTCTTTCCTTCATAAATTACCCAGTCTCAGGTATGTCTTTATTAGCAGCATGAGAATGGACTAACACAGCTGGCCTTCCTGCCGCCAAGAACTGGTACATAATGGTGAGGCCTAGTGCAAAATTAAAATGCAAGAACTCTTGCTCAAAAGTTATTAAGGATTTCAAAGTAGCAATAGCAGAACACGAAACCAACCATGAGGCTATTCTAAACACAGGGTCCTGTCAGACTGCACAGGTCACATGACTATGAAAACAGCCTTGTGCTACCTACAATCTCACAGCACAGCATAGCTGTGAGATTGTATGCACTTTGAGGCAATGAGAGTGACTTGTTCATCCTTGGAGCCTCAATGTTACTAAGCACAGTGCTTGCCCCATTCTCATTCTTTGTAAATAAATGGTGGATTAGATATTAATAAGGAGTTTGGATTTTATTTGTTAAGTAGTTGGACAGTGATTCTGGAGGGCATATAGAAACTTTGTAATAGTCAATGGCAGTGAATCTCAGAGTGTGGCCCTTGAACCAGTAACCCTGTCATCACCTAAGAATTTGATAGAAATATAAATTAACTGGTCTTACTCAGACCTACAGAATCAGAAATTCTGCAGATAAGACCCAAAAATCTGTTTTGACAAATCCTTGAGGTGATTCTGATCATACCAGAGTTTGAGAACCAAGTGATCAAGTACTAGATAAAGGGCCCCTTTAATAGTTTGGTGGTTGGAGGACTGGGAGAGAGAGAAAAGATGCAGAAAGTACCCAATGAATATGTAAAATTATTTGTTAATAAAAAATAAAATATTGAAAAAATTTTAAAAAGACATAATTGGCAGATGTAATAATGAATTATTTGTGAGAAAAAGAGAGTCTAGGATAATTCTCACATTTTTGGCTGCAGTGACTATTTCATTATGCCACTTTTATCTCAGTGGTAACTCACTGAGATAAAAGGAGGGGGGTCATATCTCAGGAAATAAGAAGGACTCAGTTTTAGTATAAATAAAAACATAAACAAGATCTCTAACTCTCCATTTACACCTTTTTCTTTCTTTCAGCTGTTTAGAATCTTTTAATGATAAATTCTTAAAATATTGTGAAAGTGTTTATATTTTGCCTGGTCAGTTAGATGTAACAAGATTGGTGCTACCCCAACCTATGCATATACCTTCTTTACATTTGAAATACTTAATCCATCAACCACAAAGCAAAATTAAAAACCTAGAGTGATAGGTAGTGGGAAAGGGTGATTGGAATAAACTGTAACTGCTAGAGGGCTAAAAAGAGAAAACGCGAGATTGGGCTGAGGTATGAGTGAAAAGGAACTCTCTTGGCTATTCCTATTATATTACTTACATATTACATACCTTATATAATATTCATAACATAAATAATAAAAGTAAAATAACAGAAAATATTTGCTAAATGTGTATCCAACATACAATTTGCATCTATAATATATAAAGAACATTCTACATAAAATAAGATAACCCAATTCAAAAAGTAAGTGAAAAATACTTCATTAAAGAAGAGATACAGATAACATATAAAAACATGAAAAGATGTCCATCATCATCAGTTAACAAGAAAATGTAATTAAAATGCAGATATTACTACATACCTATCAAAATGCTGATGCAGAACAACTGTAACTCTTATAATTGCTGGTGGGAATGCAAAATTGTACAACTGTTTTGGAAAATTTGTAAGTTTTTATAAACACACACTGATCATACAACCTATAAATCTCACTCCTAGGTCTTAGCCAAGAAAAATGGAAACAATGTACTTGCAAAGACCTGTTTGTGACTATTTGTAACATCTTCTTCATCATTACCCAAAGCTGCAAACAATGCAATGCCCATCAACTGCTGAATGGATGAACAAATTGTGGTAAACCCATACAATAAAATACAACTCAGCAATATACAGGAAAAACCCTACTGATATATATAGCAACAAGGATGACTAACAAAAGCCTCTTGCACTAACAAAAGTCTGCTCTCCTTAGCCAAAAGACAAGGAAAGGAGGAGCCTAGCAAGACAGAAAGCTTTTAGACAATATTCTACTCTAGCCAAATACCACATTAAGACCTTGGTTCCATCTCCATCCATGCTAGCAAAGGCTGAATAAAGAGCCTAGACTTCCATCCCAAGCAGATTATAAAGAGATGCCCAACACACTGCTAGGGTGGTGGCAGAGGAGGCCACCCTAAGACTAAAAGTGTCACCCCCACCATACTGTAATGACACCCTGGCCTATGCTGTTAATAGCTCCAGCCCCACCAAGCCGTAATGAGGTATTCCTCCTTTTCCCTGCAGGAATGTCATCAGAGATGACCTGGTGGAGAGTTGGGACTTCACCATTATCCAGTGATTAAGCCACTGTCCACATGAAATCAGTCAAGACCATAGGGAGAGCCAGAACTCCTACGCCCACGCAGCAGCAATGAGGAGACTCCATTAGAGGCTAAGAAGCCTGAAATTAACAAGGTTGTGAGACTCTATTCCTCTGGCAGAACAGTGTCAGAGAAACCCAATTAAAGTAGAAATCTACACTCATAATACAATACAAAAATGTCCAGGTTTCAATTTGAAAAATCACTCTTCATACCAAGAACCAGAAATATATATCAATGAAATGATAAAAGACAATAAATAGATGCCAACACCAAGATGGCACACGTTAGAGTTATCTGGCAAAGATATTACAGAATCCATGATAAAAATGCTTCAACAAGCAATTATGAACATGCTTGCAACAAAAAATAGAAAGCCTTAGAAAAATAGAAGACATAAAAAAGAATACAATGGAAATTTTAGAACATAAAAATACAATAATTGAAATTAAAAAGCTCAGTAGTTAAACTCAGCAACAATAAAAAAGGTGGGAATATAGTAGATAATCAGTGATCCAAAATTTAAAACAATGGAAATTTCCTAATCTGAGCAATGAAATAGACTGAAATAAAAAGATGAATAGAGCCTGAAAGACATTTAGGACTAAAGCAAAAGATCTAATGTTTAAGTCATCAGAATACTAAAATAGGAGAAGAAAGAGGGTGAGGCTGAAAAAGTATTTAAAGAAATAATGGCTGAAACTTCCAAAATTTGCCAAGTGACATAAACCTACAGGTTCAAGAAGCAGAGTAAGCCTCAAATAGGAAAAATTCAAAAAATACATACCAGGACATATCACAGGTAAACTTTGAAAAAGAAATACAAATTAAAAATTTTAAATTTGAAGTAGACCTAAAAAAAAAAAAAATCTTACATCTAGGAAAAATGAACCAAATGATAGCAGTTTCTCATCAGAAACCATGGCGGCTAGAAGGAAGTAGCATACTATTTTTCAAGTGCTAAAAGAAAAGAACTGTCAACACTGAATTAACCATCAACCAACAGGATCTAATAGACATTTAAAGAATACACCATCCAACAACAGAATACGTGTTACTTTTAAGTACCTATAGAACATGTATCAAGAGACACCATATCCTGGGCCACAAACTTTAACATTTAAAATAATTGAAATCATATGTACTGTGTTCTCTGATTATAATGGAACCAAATTAGGATCAATAACAGAAAGATAACAGAGAACTACTCTCAAAACTAAACAACACGCTTTTAAATAATCCATGAGTCAAAGAGAAAGTCTAGAGGGAAATTTTAAAAATATACCGAATTGAATAAAAAATGACAATTCGATCTATCAAAATGTTGAAACACATCTAACACAGTACCGAGAGGCACATTATAGAACCAGATATACACAGTGGGAAAAAGAAAACTTTCAGATCAATAATCTAATCTCCTACCTAAAGAGCCTAAAAGAGCAAACTAAACCCAAAGCAAATAGTATGAAGTAGGTAATTTAAATAAGAGCAGACATCAACTGAGAACAGAAAAACTATAGCGCAAACCAACAATATAAAGGGCCAATTCTTTAACAAGATTGATAAAACTGAAAAATATCTAAAGAAACTGACAAAGAATAAATGAGAGACGATGCAAATTACCTTATCAAACATGCAGCAGGGAGGTTATTACAGATTCTGCAGACATAAAAAGGATAATAAAGGAAAATTACAAATAACTGCAGAAATAAATTTGACAATGTAAACAAAATGGAACCCTTTCTCAAAAAACACAAAACACCATGACTCATTCATTATTAAATAGATAATTCAAATAGCCTTAAAATTATTAAGGAAATTTAATTTGTATTTCAAAAACTCTCAAAAAAGGAATCTCTAGGCCCAGATAGTTTCACTGAAGAAATCTACTAAGCATTTAAAGAAGTGACACAAATTCTACAGACTCTTTTCTATGACATAGAGGCAAACACTTGCCAACTCATTTTATAAAGCTACTATTATCCTGACACCAAAAACAAACAAGGGCAGTGCAACAAGAGAAAACCACAGATTATTATCTCTCATGATCATATATTCAAAAATTATGTTTTAAAATAAACAAATGTAATTCAAAAGTATTCATCATGACAAAGTAGAATTTATTCCAGACTTATTCAATATTAAAAAATAAGCAAAATAATCCACCATATTAAAAAGCTAAAGAAAAAATCACATAATCATGTCAATTAATATGGAAAAAAGTATTAACAAAGTTTAACACCCATTTACGATAAAAATTCTCAGAAGAAAATGAGCAAAAGGGAACTTCTACAGCTTGATTAAGAGAATTTACAAAACAAGTGGGGAAAACTTGCAGCTAACATTATGCTTACTGGTGAAAGACTGAATGCTTTCCTTACAAGATGGGGACAAGGCAAGGACGTTCACTCTCACCCCTCCTATTAGCACAGTGCTGAAAGCTCTAGCCAATTCTGTTAACACATGAAAGAAAAAAAAAAAGACATAAAAGATTGAAAAGGAAGAAACAAAACTATCCATATTTGCAAAATGACATGATTATCTGTGAACAAAATTCTAAGGAATATCCAAAATTTCCTTGAATTAATAAGTGTGTTCAGTAAGTTCACAAGATAAACATACTAAAGTCAATTTTATTTCTATATACTGGCAAGAAACATGTGGACTGGATGAATCTCTAGAGAATTATGCAAAGTGAAAAAAAGCCAATCCCCAAAGAATACATGTTATATGATTACATTTACATAATATGTATTTATTTAACTTCAAGTTCTGAGATATATGCTGAAATTGCAGGTTTGTTACATAGGTATACATGTGCCATGGTAGTTTGCTGCACATATCAAACCATCATCTAGGTTATAAGCTCCACATGCATTCAGTATTTGTCCTAATGCTCTCCTGCCCCTTTTCGCCAACCCCTGACAGGCCCCAGTGTGTGATGTTTCCCTCCCTGTGTCCATGAGTTCTCATTGTTTAGATATCACTTATGAGTGAGAAAATGCAGTGTTTTCTTTTCTGTTCCTGTGTTAGTTTGGTGAGGACGATGGTTTCCAGCCTCATCCATGTTCCTGCAAGGACATGAGCTCATTCTTTTTTATGGCTGCATAGTATTCCATGGTGTATATGTACCACATTTTTAAAATTCAGTCTATCATTGATGGGCATTTGGGTTGGTTCCAAGTCTTTGCTATTTATGCACACATATGTTTATTATGAAATAGTGCTGCAATAAACATATGTGTGCATGTATCTTTATAGTAGAATGATTTACAGTCCTTTGGGTACATACTCAGAAATGGGATTACTGGGTCAAATTTTATTTCTGGTTCTAGATCCTTGAGGAATCACCATACTGTCTTCCACAATGGTTGAACTAATTTACACTCCCACAAACAGTGTAAAATGTTTCTATTTCTCCACATCTTCGCCAGCATCTGTTGTTTCCAGACTTTTTAATGATCGCCTTTAGATGACTATTACAGAAATGGAGAACAGATTATTGGTTGCCAGATGTTAAGGAGGGGTTGGGACTTGAGGGAAGTGATTGTGGCTGTAAAAAGGCAATAAGAGGGATCCTTGTGGTGATGAAAATGTTCTCTATCTTGACTGTATCAATTTAAATATCATGGTTGGAATATTGTACAACAGTTTTGCGAGATGTTACAATTGTGGGGAACTGTGCAAAGGATATATGGGTTTCTATCACTTCTTACATGTGAATCTACAATTATATCAAGACCATTTTTAAAAAATGAAATATTATGCTCAGTGAAAGAAACCAAACACTAAAAGCTACATATTGTATGCTTTCATTTATATGATGAGATCAGTTGTTTCCAGGGGCTCAGGTTGTAGAGAGAGGAAGTGACTGCAAAAAGGCAACAGTAAATTTGGGGAGCGATAAAACTAGATAACATTAGGTGATTATTACTGGACTAGGTACACATGTTTAAACTTACCAAACTACACATTAAAATAGGATTAATTTTACTCTATATAAATTATGCCTTAAAAAAATGCCTGGCTTTAAAGGATGAAAAAGCGAAATACACAATATTTTAAATAGTTTTACTTAATAGTAAGAAAAATTTGATTGAATTTGTTTATTTTTGAAAACTCTGGGTTTAATACTTTATTATACAGCACTTCAAAGGTCTTGTTCTATATTCAATGCATTTTATTTGATACTCTGGTGTTCACGATTGTCAGAATTTGTCAGACGTGAATAGAGTTGTCAGCCCTATTACTTTTCCCTTGTACTTGCATTATTAGCATCATCTTCACTCCACATTTTAATTAAGGGGTGGGGATCTTTTTAAGTATTTGTTTATTTTATTTAGTAACAATTCAATACTCTACACTGTAAATTCATTTAACTGAACTATAGCAAAATAACTTGCAAGATAATAATTTAATGAAGGAAGCTGTATTGCATTAACGCCAACCCTCTCATTGATGGAACTTTTGCCTTTCTCTCAGGATATGTTGCATACTTAATGTGAGAGTGTGTGTGTCATTTTGTATTTTAAATATTAGAAAGAATATTTCTTTCTTATTTTTAGGTGAAATGTTAATATAAATATAATATGCTCTTTCGATATCTCAATGGACTATCTTAAGGAGGTACATGTACCTCCTTACTGGAAACCATTAGATTTCTGTAAACTGTAAAAGAAAATAGATATGTCCCCCTCCACCAACAAATACTTATGATTTGCTAGAACATTGATCTAATAAGGTTATATTTTAAAGGGCAGGGCTTTTCCGTCTATGTTTGCTTTCAAAAGTTTATTTCTTTGAACATTTACCCTGGGGATCCAAGGTGTCTACATGGATAGATTACGAGTCCTTTTGGCATCTCTTTCAAAATGTAGTGACATCTATTCAGACTTATCACTTCCCCAGGCAGGAAAATATGACCTCACTCTTGGACAATTGCAATACCCTCCTGTATAGTATACCCGTATATATATTCTGTTCCACAGAATACGTTGAAGCTGTACAACATTGCCAGCCATGAAACAGCAGTAGAATCATAGAATTACCAAGCATTTAGAACTGGAACAAATCTTACAAGTCAGGAGTTTATTGTACTTTATCATTTTCCATGTCTTGATTTTAAATGATAATTTTGAGGTGAAAGGCCCTTGTTTAAGTGAAACCTCTCAGATAATCCAACCATTCAGCATTATGCACTTCTAAAATCTTGTATCACTCATGTCTATGGATTACAATGAGTCAAATATACAATTGTTTCTAACATTTATTTCCATGAAATCAGAATAGATGGATTTTTCTCTTTTGGCAAGTCAGAGGTTAAGAAAAAGAAAAAAGTGGGGGCAGGAAGATTCCAGCCTCTGAATGTTATGTCCTATTCTAAGTGGAGTGTTTCAATTGTGACACCCTGGGGAAAGCTGGTCTCCCACTTAGACAGTGTGAGGTGTCTTATGAACAGTGTAAAGAAAGCAGATGTATTGGCAAGGAAGCCTCTGCTTCTCTCAGCTGTGCTTTTACTTAAAAACAAGAGAGATGCCCCAGAAGCAACTGGCCTTTTCAATTTAATATAATATTTTTCACCTGTTAATTAATTTGCATGTTATGCATTTAAAAAAAATAGTTATTCATTGTGTTTTGTAAACAAAAAGGTGTTATTTCTATTGTTAGGCATTTTTTTCTCTTTCAGTATGTATTTACCTAATAAAAGATAAATTCCTTCTAAACTAAACAACAGCAATATAAAATGATCACATTTACATATGCACAACCAAGGCAATCCTCTAAATTTCATTTTACAAATATGGCATTCAAATTTTCTTGTTACACATAATTTTAATTACCTCATATTATAATTTGTACATAATTCAGTTTCATTTTTTAAGTTATATTATCCAACTATAAATTGTCATTTTTGATGACAACATGATATTCCATTGCATTAGCATTCAACATTTTGCCTAATAAACTCTTTATCTTAGGTATTTAAATTATATGTAGGATACTGGGTTGCCGTTTTTGTTTTGTTTTGTTTTTATTGTTGTTGTTGTTTGAGACACGATCTCAGTCTGTCACCCGGCTGGAGTGCAGTGGCATGATCACAGCTTACCACAGCCTCACCCTCTGGGACTCAGGTGTGTCCCAGACCCTGGGACTCCAGTGAGTCCCACAGACCCTCCCACTTCAGCCTCCTCAGTAGCTGGGACTGCAGATGTGTGCCATCATGCCTGGCTAATTTTTGTATTTTTTTCATAGAGACAGGGTCTGGCCATTTTGACCAGGCCGGTCTCAAACACCTGAGCTCAATTGATCTGCCTGGCTTGGCCTTTCAGAGTTCTTGTATTACAGGTGAAGGGCACTGGTTCTTAAATTTTAGTCAGCCCGGGTAACAAGAGTGAAACTCCGTCTCAAAAAAAAAAAAAAAAATTTTAGTGGGCTTCGGAATCACTTGAAGGACTAGTTAAAACACAGTGCTTTGCCCCACTTGTGCATGAACATGCTCTCTCTCTCTCCTGACTCGATAGAGCTGGCGTGAGACCAGAGAATTTTCATGTCTAAGAAGTTCCCAGAGGATGCAGGTGCTGCTGGTCGGTGAGGTATTACACTTTTAGAATAGCTGATCTAGGTTTCTCTGTTGTGAACTCACCTGCTCTTTATGAACGTTGTTGCTATTACCTATCTGGAAACTATTCCACACAAAACAAAAATTCTTATTTCATTTATCATATAAGGTGTTTTTAAATGCAAGAAGATAGGTCCTATATCATTAAATACTGGTCATATATTATTTCTTAAAGACTTCCTAAACCTTAAAATTATTCTAGGCTTTAATTTGGTTCTATTCATTGTAGTGAAATGGAAATTACAGGACATCAAAAGGCAGAAGCTGCCAGGTATATATGCCCCAAAAGGAAATCAATACATCAAAGAGATAACTGCACTCTCATGTTTATTGCAACACTATTCACAATAGCTGAGATTTGGAATTAACCTAAGTGTCGATCAACAGAAGAATGGATAAAGAAAACGTAGTACATACACACAATGGGGTACTATTCGGTCATGGAAAAGAATGAATCCTGTCACTTGCAACAACATGAATGGAAGTGGAGGACATTATATTAATTGAAATAAGCCAGGCACAGAAAGACAAACTTTGAATGTTCTCACTCATTTGTAGGAGCTAAAAATTAAAACAATTGAATTCATGGAGATATAGAGTAGAATGATAGTTAGTGGAGATACATAGGGTAGTGGGGGCAGTGGAGGGGATCAGGGATGATTAATGGGTACCAAAATGTAGGTAGATAGAATGAATAAGAACTAGTGTTTTATAGCATGGGTCACCTTATTGTAGCAACAATAAGGTGTACAGAAGGAGTACAACTGGAAGGTTTATAACACACAGAAATGATGAATGAGGTGATGGATATCCCATTTATCTTTATGTGATTATTATGCACTGTATGGCTATATCAAATTAACAACTAAAAAAGGCAAAAACCAGTAAACGGATTTCATAATCCCTTTGTTTTCTATAAAATACAATTACAGTCAACATAAAATTATTCCCTCATTGCTTCCTGCCCTCTGCTGAAGGTGGAATTCAATTTTCTGATCAGCTCTGGGATTCCCACTGTCATGGCTCTTCTGGAAATGAGAAAATCCAAAGAAATTCTGTGCAAATAGTCAAACATTATGAAGTGTATCTGGCAGTTGTCACAAAGGAGAGAGGTAGTTTAATTTCTTTTGTTACTGGCCCTTCAGGGCCTGCATTATGGGCTCTAGGTATCAGCCTAACCTAGTATTAAGGCATATAATTTTTTTTTTAATTCTATGAAGTGAACTATTCCACCCAAAACAAAAATTCTTATTTCATTCATCAAATAAAGTGTTTTGAAATGCATATCAAGAAGATAGGTCCTTACATACATTCCTTACATAGGAATGTAAGCCAGCATAATTTCTAAATGAATGGCAGTTTTTATCATGAAATTTATAACCATGACGTATTTTCTCCCTTGTTGAGGTATAGAGCCTGTCCTTTAAGAAAGAACTTCTTTGAATGGAGCTTTCTTCCCATAGAAAGAACAAATTATTGCTTGAGGATGTCAAAGAGTCTCTGATCATTAGGGTTTTTCTGTGGTTCCTCATTAAAAAGCTTATGAAAATTTTTCAGTAACATGTATTCGTTCAGTCATTCATTCGTTCAACACCTTGGCATGCCCTAGTGAAAAGAATCTGAGGTTTTTTTCATGTTTTTACTCCATGAATTAAGATATACAGTTATGGACATAATTATGATAGCTATGCTTCTTTGCATTTTTTCTAGAAAAATACCACATGTTGATATTTATCTTTCTTTGCCACGTAGATTATCCTTTGTAGTATCTGAATACATCTAGATATTACCCTCCTGAAACCTCAAATTTTAGTTTTCTTGCTCTAAATTAGGCTGGTAAATTTGTCCTCATCTTCAATAAATGTGCTAAATCCTTCCTTTAGAAGATTATCCTTCTAAAGTGTAAACAAATCCTTTTAAAAAAAATCTCAAATATTTTCCAGAATAAATCTAAGAATCCATTAAAGTTGTGCCTCAAAGAAGAAATAAAAATATTACTTGAGTCTACATATATTTCAGCTTCTTCTAAGGAACCCAACATCAACAAAGTTACATTTCTTTATTCTTTCCATTGCTAGTAGAGGTAACAAAATGAGTAATGATGCTTAAGATACTCCTCTGAGTATGCTTTGGTAAAACAACACAACCCACACCACACCCACATTTTGACTGGTGTGGATGACCTGCTTTCATGTCCCTTAATCAGGTCAATGCCCAGCTCCACCCATCTCTTTTTTCTCAGTAGAAAATGGGGTTCCTCAAGCCAACTGGTGATTATGTATACATTTATAGATTATGGATGCTGTATGTATCTTTGGCTGCTGTTGCTTCAGAAAGGCTGATTATAAGTGATGATAAAATATTAAAGTTAGGAGCAGGGCCAAGATGGCTGACTAGAAACAGTGGTGATTGAAGGCTCCCATTGAAAAGATCCAAAATAATGTGTGAATCCTGCATTGGCAACTGAGGAATCCAGGTTCTGTCATTAGGACTGACTAGGCAGCTGGCATGACCCACGGAGAGGAAGGAAGAGGGGTGTGGTGAGGTGGTTCACCTGAGAGTTACTTAGGGCAGGGGAGCCCCCACCCCCAGCCAAGGGAGGCAGTGAGTGAACATGCTACCCAGCATGGGAAATCATGCTTTTCCCATGGAACTGTGCAACCCAAGGATTGGAAGATCCCATTCATGAGCCCGCACCATGGGGCCTTGGGTCCCAACCAAATAGCCATGCAGATTTTCAACAGCCACCTGGCTAGAATTGGCCTAAGCCCCCCAGAGGGAGAGGCAGCCATTATCACAGCTATGTCTGCCTACTATCTAAGCCTTCTGAGCTCCTTGAGGCAGCAGCCAACACAGAGGCTGCAGGGCCTCCTTGCAGAAACTCCAACTCCAGCCAGGGGCTCAGGGACAGAACTCTGATCAACCTGGGCTTGAGCCACTAGGGTGAGGGGCGGTCATAGTCTCTGCAGACCAACAGACTTAGTCTTTCCTCCTTCTAGCTCTGAAAAATCAAGGCAGCCCAGATGAGTGGGTTTCCTCCTAGCTCAGCACAGCCCCTCCACCAAGAGAGAGTCAAAGTGCTTTGTTAAACAGGTCCTGTGTCCTGTGCCACCTAACTGGGTGAGACCCACACCCCCAACAGGGGTTGTCAGACATCCTATACAGGAGCATTCCTACTGGCATCAGGTCGGTGCCTCTCAAGGTCAGAGATCCCAGAGGAAGGAGCATACACCCATCTTTGCTGTTCTCCAGCCTCCTCAAGTGATATTTCCAGGCATGGGAGTAAATCAGATGAATAGAGACCAGCAAACTGCAGCAGACCTACAGAAGAGGGTCCTGACTATTGAAAGAAAACCAAACAGAAAGCAACAACAACAGCATCATCAACAACAAAAAAAGTCCCCACAAAAACCTCATCCAAGGGTAAGGAGCTTCAAAGATCAAAACTAAACAAACTCATAAGGATGTGAAAGAATCAATAAAAAAAAAAAAACACTGAAATCCAAAACACCAGAGTGACTCTTTTCCAAATGATTGCAACACCTCTTCAGCAAGGGCATAGAACTGGACAGAGGATGAGATGGACGAATTGAAAGAAGTAGTCTTCAAAAGGTGGGTCATAAACTTTGCTGAGGTAAAGGAGCAGGCTCTAACCCAACGCAAAGAAGCTAAGAACCTTGGTAAAAGGTTAGAAGAGCTGCTAACCGTAATAATCAGTTTAGAGAGAGACATAATCTGATGAAGCTGAAAAAGACAGCATGAGAACTTCGTGAAGCATACACAAGTATCAATAGCTGAATTGATCAAGCAGAAAAAAGAATACCAGATATGAAAGATTATCTTCCTGAAATAAGGTAGGCAGACAAGTTAAGAGAAAAAAGAATGGAAAAAAAATGAACAAAGCCTCCAGGAATTATGGAACTATGTAAAAAGACCAAACCTACAACTGATTGGAATACCTGAAAGAGACAGGGAGAATGGAATCAAGTCGGAAAACACTCTTCAGGATATTATCCAGGAGAACTTCCCCAGCTTAGCATGATAGACCAACGTTCAAATTCAGGAAATATAGAGAACCCACTAATATACTCCACAGGAAGATCAACCCCAAGACACATAACCATCAGATTATCCATGGTCAAAATGAAGGAGAAAATGTTAAGGCAGCTGGAGAGAAAGCCCAGGTCACCTACAAAGGGAAGTCCATCAGACTAACAGTAGATTTCTCAACAGAAACCTTACAAGCCAGAAGGAGTGGGAGCCAGTATTCAACATTCTAAAGGAAAAGAGTGTTCGATGCCAATTTTTATGTCCAGCCAAACTAAGTTTCACAAGTGAAGGACAAATAAATCCTTTTCAGACAAGCAAATGCTGAAGAAATTCATCACCATCAAACCTTCCTTACAAGGGCTTTTGAAGAAAGAAATAAATATGGAAAGGAAAAATCAGTACCAGCCACTACAAAAACACATGAAAATATAAGACCAATGACACCATGAAGAAATGGCATCAACTACTGTGCAAAATAACCAGCTAGCATCATGATGACAGAATCAAATTCAATAACAATATTAACATAACAATATTAACCTTAAATGTGAATTGGTTAACTGGCCAAATTAAAAGACACAGACTGGCAAATTGGATAAAGAGTCAAGACCCATTTATGTGCTGTATTCAGGAGACTCATCTCACATGCAAAGACACACAGAGGCTCCAAATAAAGAGATAGAGGAAATTTTACCAAGTAAATGGAAAGCAGAAAAAAGCAGGGGTTGCAATCCTGGTCTCTGACAAAACAGACTTTAAACTAACAAAGATCAAAAAAGACAAAGAAAGGTATTACACAATTATAAAGGGATCAATTCAACAAGAAGAGCTAACTATCCTAAGTATATATGCATGCAATACAGGGGAACCCAGATTCATAAAACAAGTTCTTAGAGACCTACAAAGAGACTTTAGACTCCCACACAATAATAGTGGGAGACTTTAATACCCCACTGTCAACATTAGACAGATCAACAAGACAGAAAATTAACAAGAATATTCAGGAATTGAATTCAGCCCTATTAGGTCAAGTGGACCTAATAGACATCTACAGACTCTCCACCCTCAAACAACAGAATATACATTCTTCTCAGTACCACATGGCACTTACTCTAAAATTGACCACATAACTGGAAGTAAAATACTCTTCAGCAAATGCAAAGGAATGGAAATCATAACAAAGAGTCTCCCAGAGCACAGTGCAATCAAATTAGAACTTAGGATTAAGAAACAAGCTCAAAACCACACAACTACATGGAAATTGAACAACCTGCTCCTGCTCCTGAATGACTCCTGGGTAAATAAAACTAAGACAGAAAGCAAGAAGATCTTTGAAACCAATGAGAAGAAAGAGACAATGTACCAGAATCTCTGGGACACATCTAAAGCAATGCTAAGAGGGAAATTTATAACATGAAATGCCCACATTAGAAAACTGGGATGATCTCAAATAGACATTCTGACATTGCAATGAAAAGAACTAGAGAAGCAAGAGCAAACAAACCCAAAAGCTATCAGGAGACAAGAAATAACTAAGATCAGGGTGAAACTGAAGGAGAGAGAGACATAAAAAAACCCTTCAAAAAATTAATGAATCCAGGAGACAGTTTTTTGAAAAAAATAATGAAATAGATAGACCACTAACTAGACAAATAAAAAAGAGAAGAGAAAAGAATCAAATAGACACAATAAAAAATGATAAAGGGGATATCACTGCTGACCCCACAGAAGTACTATACCATCAGATAATACTATAAACACCTCTATGCAAATAAACTAGAAAATCTAGAAGAAATGGATAAATTCCTGAACACATACTCTCTCTCAAGACTAAACCAGGAAGAAGTTGAATCCTTGAATAGACCAATAACAAGTTCTGAAATCGAGGCACTAATAAATAGCCTACTAACTAAAAAAAGCCCAAGACTAGATGGATTCACAGCCAAATTCTACCAGAGCTACAAAGAGGAGCTGGTACATTTCTTCAGAAACTATTCCAAGCAATTGAAAAGAAGGAGCTCCTCCTTAACTCATTTTATGAGGTCAGTATCATTGTGATACCAAAACTTGGCAGAGACATAACAAAAAAGAAAACTTCAGGCCAATATCCCTGATGAGCATCAATGTGAAAATCCTCAATAAAATACTGGCAAACTGAATCCAGCAGCATATCAAAAACCTTATCCACCGTGATCAAGTTGGCTTCATCCCTGGGATGCAAACTGGTCCAACATATGCGGATCAATAAAGCAATCCATCACATAAACATAACCAAAGACGAAAAACACATGATTATCTCAGTAGATGCAAACAAAGCCTTTGGTAAAATTCAACATCCTTTCATGTTAAAAGCTCTCAATAAACCAAGAATTGATGAAACATATCTCAAAATAATAAGAGCTATTTATGACAAATGCACAGCCAATATCATGCTGAATGGACAAAAGCTGGAAGCATTCCCTTTGAAAACCAGCACAAGACAGGGATGCCCTCTCTCACCACTCCTTTTCAACATAGTATTGGAAGTTCTGACCAGGGCAATTAGACAAGAGAAATAAATAAAGGGTATTCAAATAGGAAGAGAGGAAATCAAATTTTCTGTTTGCAGGCAATGTGATTCTGTATTTAGAAAACCCCATCGTCTCAGCATCAAAACTCTGTAAGCTGATGAGCAACTTCAACAAAGTCTCAGGATACAAAACCAATGCACAAAAATCACAAGCATTCTATACACCAACAATAGACAAGCGGAGAGCCAAATCATAAATGAACTCTCATTAACAATTGCTACAAAGAGAATAAAATACCTAGGAATACAGCTAACAAAGGATGCACTCTTCTTCAAGGAGAACTACAAACCACTTTCAAGAAAATAAGAGGACACAAACAAATGGAAAAACATTCTATTCCCATGGATAGGAAGAATTAATATCATAAAAATGGCTATACTGCCCAAAGTAACATTCTTTCAATGTTATTTCCATCAAACTACCATTGACATTCTTCACAGAATTTTAAAAGACTGCTTTAAAATTCATGTAGAACCAAAAAAAGAGCCTGCATAGCTAAGACAATCCTAAGCAAAAGGAACAAAGCTGGAGGCATCACGCTAACTGACTTCAAACTATAATACAAGACTATAGTAACCAAAACAGCATGGTACTGGTACCAAAATAAACATATAGACCAATAGAACAGAATAAAGACCTCAGAAATAAGACCACACATCTAAAGCTACCTGATCTTTGACAAACCTGACAAAAATAAGCAATGGAAAAAGGATTCCCTATTTAATAAATGGTTCTAGGAAAACTAGCTAGCATATACAGAAAACTGAAACTGGACCCATTCCTTACACTTTATACAAAAATTGACTCAAGATGGATTAAAGACTTAAATGTAAATCCCCAAACCATAAAAACCTAGACAATACCATTCAAGATGTAGGCATGGGCAAAGACATCATGACAAAAATGCCAAAAGTAATTGCAACAAAAGCTAAAATTAACAAATGGGACCAATTAAACTAAAAATCTTCTGCACAGCAAAATAAAATGTCATCAGAGTAAACAGGCAATCCAAAGAATGGGAGAAATTTTTGCAATGTACCCATTTGACAAAGGTCTAATAGCCAAAATGTACGAGGAACTTAAATTTACAAGAAAAGAAACAACCATCAAAAAGTGGGCAAAGTGTATGAACAGACACTTCTCAAAAGAAGACATTTATGTGGTCAACAAACATTTAAAAAAAGCTCAACATCACTAATTATTAGAGAAATGCAAATCAAAACCACAATGAGATACCATCTCATGCCAGTCAGAATGGCATTATTAAAAAGTCAAAAAACAGATGCTGGCAAGGCTGTGGAGAAATAGAAGTGTTTTTATACTGTTAGTAGGAATGTAAATTAGTTCAATCATTGTGGAAGACAGTGTGATGATTTCCCAAGGATCTAGAACCAGAAATATCATTTGACCCAGCAAATCCCATTATTGGGTACACACTCAAAGGAATATAAATCATTCTATTATAAAGATATGTTTACCTGTATGTTTATTGCAGCACTATTCACAATAGCAAAGACATGGAACCAACCCAAATGCTCATGAATGATAGACCAAATAAAGAAAATGTGGCAGTATATATCATGGAAGATTATGCAGCCACAAAAAGGAATGAGATCATGTTCTTTTCAGGGACATCAATGAAGATGGAAGCCATCATCCTCAGAAAACTACCACAGGAACAGAAAACCAAACACTGCATGTTCTCACTCATAAGTGGGAGTTGAACAATGAGAACACACGGATACAGAGAGGGGAACAACACTCACCAGGGCCTGTTGGATTGTGGGGAAGGGGAGGGAGAGCATCAGGACAAATAGCTAATGCATGAAAGGCTTAAAACCTAGGTGATGGGTTGATAGGTGCAGCAAACTACCATGACACATGTATACCAATGTAACAAACCTGCATGTTTTTCACAAGCATCCCAGAACTTAAAGTAAAAAGAAAATCAAAATGAAAATATCCTGGACATCTGTAAATATAGAGATGAAACCTGTGTGAGAAGATAGAGGAGAAGTATAAGTTTAAAGGTGTGAGTTTAAGACATGAGAATATATTAAGTTACTGTGAGAAAGAGTACAGTCTGGGAACAGAGGAGAGAAAGGAACTAGAAAGCGAAACAGATAAGATGAAGAGGCAGGAGCATAACTAAGAAAATCTAGTGCCATTGCAGCCAAGAGGAGGAAGGTTTGAGATGATGGTCACTATGTCAGATAATTCATATAGTTCATGTCAAATAAGATGACTTCCAGAATGCCATTAAATTTGGCAGTTGGGACATTGTTTATAACCTCATGTAAACCTCGATGGTAAATTATTTTCAACTACTCACATAACATTATCTTCTACATAGACAAATTGAAGGAAAAGAAAAAGTAATTTTTTTATTCTTTCAGTAAAAGGAAAAATATTAAAAAGTCATCTGAATGAAGAAAACAAAGAAGACCTGAGAAAGTCATTCAAGATTTGCCCTAATCTGCCTTCCTTAAGAAGCTTGTCCTGATACCCCAGAGATGCCAAGATGCCTGTTCTCCAGGGACCCTGTGTCCACAAGTAACTGGAACAGACTGGACTCAGTACCTCAGAGCCAGAGCCTGGGGCTTTTGCCTCCCTGTTGATCTAGCATGGTGTCTGACCCAAAGGAGCACATTAAATATTTATGTAATAAATAAATGAATGAAATGTCTATGGATCGGAATGGTGGAAAATGAGGTGTCAATACTTTTTGACAAATCCCAGTGTGTCTTATGAAAACCTCTTTAATCATAATATATTCACTTTGTCAGGATTCTTACACTTGCTCAAATTTGATAGACACTTTTATGAAAGATTTTCATTCCCAGTCACACACACACACACACACAAACTGTCTGTTTTCCCCTTTAACTGACAGAATTCATAGTCATTTTATTGTGTAAAATAACATTGTTTCCTCCTCCCTTTATCTTGCTTATGTCTGACCTTCCATTAAAAGTTGCTTAGAAACTGCTTAGCAAATAGACAGAGTGCTCCTCACTGACATCTTCCTTTTGTGACTTCTCAGCTATTCTGTCGGTCCATTCCCTTTCCATAAGCGTTTTTAGGCTTCTTTTCATCTCCTTTCAACAAACAAGACTAAAGCTCAATATTTTCCCTCCATTGAAAGGAGACATCCACTGCCTCTAAAGCTTTGCTGCGTCTAAGCAGCCTTCATACACCTGCCAGTTAAAAGGAGAGTAGATTAGCAAAGCTTCCATGGGCTTTTGATTTTTATTAATGGCTTGGCACAGTGTGCTAAGCAAATCATAAGTTTTTTTAAAAAGCACTGAAGATACAAATTCCACGATGCTCACTGAAATCGGCCAGAGTTGGAGGACATGAAATAAGAGGTCATGGACTTCATTTCACACAAAAAAACAGAGCACGATCCAAACTGTCCTGTAAATATAAGGCACTTCAGGATGTTAAAATAGAATTCTACTGTATCCAAGGAATGGCTGGACCCAGAAGTACAGTTTACACTGTAAATACAATTTGCACAACAAATCTCTCCTCTGTGTTTCTCAGTATTTCTACTGATGTAACTGGTCACATTGAACTACATGCCAAGGACAACACTGAAAAGCAAGACAATTCAAAGCAATCTTTATTATATGTACCTACTATGGGTTAAATAATATTCTAGAGTCTCACCAGTAGGTTGTGGTGGAAAGGGGGGAATAGAATAAGAAATAGGAAAGGCACAGTGCTTGCCCTCAAGGAATTCATAATTATGGTTGAGGAAGGGAATAGAAATATGCTGCACAATTCTAAAATTATTTCTGTGCTGAGCCCGCTCTATGGACGAACTACTACAGTGGCTGTGGGAACAGCTGAACAAATTCTACCTAGACGGGGTAAGAGAAAGCAGAGGGATTAGAGAAAACCTAATTTAGACCGACGCCTGTAATCCCAGGAGTTTGGGAGGCTGTGGCGGGTGGATCACAAAGTTAGGAGTTCGAGATCAGCCTGGCCAAAGTAGTGAAACCCGTCTCTACTAAAAATACAAAAAATCAGCTGGACGTGGTGGTGGGCACCTGTAATTCCAGCTACTAGGGAGGCTGAGGCAGGAGAATCACTTGAACCTGGAGGCGGAGGTTGCAGTGAGCAGAGATTGCGCCATTGCACTCCAGCCCAACCGACAGTGTGAGACTCCGTCTCAAAAATAAAATAAAAAATAAAATCCCGCACATAGATGAATTCAAACCAAGCTTGCACAAAGAGGGTTGTATTAGGTGAAAGACATCATAGAGACCTGAGAGGTGTCTATGGAAGAACAGAGGACAAGCCCATATTTTTCCCTGAGATTGGAACACAGAGTAGTACAATTGAATTGGTTGTTAGCTTCTTACGCCTTAGCTAATTTCTCTCACCTACTGCCTGCCTTGCTCAATGGTATTGTGGAGCCTGGGGAAGCTACTCACATTATATATTCATATATAAGATACATTATATATAAATAAATATACATATATTTATACATATAATACATTATATAAGTCATAAGTTAAAAAAAAACTGAAAATACAAAGTTCGTGTGTGTGTGTGTGTGTGTGTGTGTGTGGTGTGTATGTTGCTGATATTTTCTGGCCATAAACCAGGACAAATAATATAAAAATGATTTTTTTTCAGTTTTATGTGATTTTTATGAAAATCTGTAGGGATATCGTTAAATAAGCACACGCTACATACCATCCTCATTAGGAATGGTTGTGCTTCCCTTGAGCACCTAGGCACTGACTTAAATTTTCCCATTGACTGCTCATAAGTTTAGCATTAACACTGTGTCAAATAGTAGCTACTATACAAAATCTGTTTGTATCTATTGTGCTAGCCACAATTTTGGCTATACTTTATAATTGTATATCCCTATACTTGCTTGTTCTTTTCTTTCTTATTAATCATAATTTTGTATAATTTTCTATTTTATATATCCTCTAAATCCTTTTTGGAACAATATAGATGAGAAACATGAAAACAAAATAAATGTGTTTAAAAGTAGATGGATTTAATAAATTTTATTTACTGAAAATAATTATTCAATTATTTAATTTTCCAGGAAAACTAAAGGTGTAACTTTTGTTTTAAGCCCAGCTGCTGAGATATGAGTACTCCACATTCTTGTTACTGCTTTTTTATTATCCTTATATAAGTACAACTGGAAATTCAAGGTTGAAAGTTGACTTTCCATGCCTATAATTTCAAGTTACTACCTCATATAATATTAAGCAGAACTTTAAAGAATACGAAAAATGACCTGAAGAGAATATTCAGCAATCAGGCTGAGAAAATTAGTGTCTTTGAAAAGCCCTGCTATTTTTTTTTTAATTCTTAATACTGTACTCCATAGAAATGAATGCTTGGGAGACAGTTTCCACTATTTTTATCAAGTATTAATGTTCTGCCATTTGGTCAAGTCCAGGTTCATCTTTTTGAAAATAAAAGTTATGTAAGTTTGGAAGAACACAGCGTTCTCCAGAATGAAATGAAGATTTTTCCCAAAATGCTTATGCTTTGATTGAAAGTCCTGCTTTTTCCACATGAACAAAAAAAATCCATTTGCTTCTCAGTTTTTTCTTCTCTTTTGTTTGCCGATTTTCAGTAACACATCAAGAAATTGGAGCTCTCCATAATGTTCAGAATCAGAAGCTGAAGAGTTTCTGTGCAGAGTTACCCTCTATATACAAATTACCAGTGTTTTCAATTTCCTTCACTTTTTTGCTAAAAAAGAGAAGGAAACAGCTCTTCATTAAGCACCTACCACATAGCAGGTGTTTTGCCAAGTGCTTTGTGTACATTATCTCCCTTAATCCTCATAGTAACCCTATGAGGAAGACAGTTTTATCCCCATTTTATGGCTCAGGAAACCCAACCTCGGGGGGAGGATAAGTAACATGCCCTGGGTCACCCAACCACTGGATGGATTATTACCTTGGGCCTATCTGACTGCAAAGCACTTTGGCCCTTCCACAAAACATGTCACCTCCCACCTTGCACATGGCTTGCAAGAAGGACCTTTTCTATCTTCACTCTGATATTTTAACCTTGTTTATGGATTTTCATTTTGAGTTATATAAACCTTCTACTAGGGTCCTTTTAGTTGAATTTGAATTTCAGATTCTTTTTATTTATTTTAAACATTTGTATTTCTGGATAAGCAGGGTTTTTTTCCTTATAGTAAATTTTAGATCAGATTATTATTATGAAAATACATTTCAAGGATCATTGTAACCTAAGTTAAAAATTGTTATTAATAAAAACTAGCATTAGCATCAAATTAAGAAAAAATATATAGCAACAACATATTGAGAGTTTTTTTTTCTTTTCTTTTCCTTTTCTTGAAGTCTATTGCTACGTAACAAATTAAAGACATGTACTGCATAATGACCTTTTGGTCAACAACGGACTGCATATACAATGGGTGGTTCCATTAGGTTACAATATCATATTTTTACTGTACCTTTTATATGTTTAGATATGTTTAGCTACACAAATATTACCGTCATGTTACCATTGCCTACAGTATCCAGTACAGTAACATACTATACAGGTTTGTAGCCTAGGAGCAATAGGCTACATCATACAGGTTAGGTGTGTAGTAGGCTACACCATCCAGGTTTGTGTAAGTACATCCTATGATGTTTGCACACCCTAACAACACATTTCTCAGTATGTATCCCCATCATTAAGTAACACATGGCTGTACTATTAAAGGTAGCAATGTGAAGCAACAGCCATTTTATGACATAATTTTTGTGAGTCAGAAATTTGAGTAGGGCTTACCAGGCCCATTTTTTTCTGTTCTATATGGCTTTGACTGAAGGCATTGGGTAGTGCTCAGCTGGCTGATTCACTGACTTGGAGAGTCTAAGGCAGCTTCGCTCAAGTCTGTGTCTTGGGATGGCTGGAAAGCTGGGATTGTCACAGAAGCCTCTACACTAGCCTACTGCACATGGTAGTCTCAGTGTCATCAGGCTTTCTACATAGTTGGTCAGGGCTTCCAGAGAAAGTTTCTCAAGAGTTAAGAAGTGAACCGGTCCTGGAGACTAGCACAGCACTGCTTCTGCTATATTTTGTTGTTTAATTGGGAAGAAAACGTACCTCACTCCTGGATGGAAGGAGGATCAAAGATTTTGCAGCTAACTTTATCACAACCACTTTTTCTGTATAAAATATCTATTCTAAGAGCCTGATAATATGGTACAAACTTTAAATTCATCCATTGACAGGCAATATTGGAAGAGCTTTATTGGAGGGTTAACCTAATTAAAGGTATTAGACTTGTCAATTAAACAAGACAAAAAATATTAAAATCAAAACAAAAACCTCATGAGAATAAAAATATTTTCCAACCTCCAGCTTAGTGCAGCTTGAAGAAACAGTAAATAAAACTCTTTGTGTCTTATTAAATATCATGACTCTTGTTTGTTTCTATTTTCTTTTTCTAATCTAGAAGATAATTTACAAACCAAATATTGGCTTTGTGTGGTTCCTGTGTAAAATTGGCAAAAAAATCTAGTTACCTAAGCATGAAACTTATTTTTAAAATCTTTTGTGCTATAGCAGAGGCTGCTGGCTTTGAGCAAAAGTTTCTTCCCCCTTCTATAGTGATAGGCTTGGCCATATATATGACAGTCTATGTCTGACGTTGGCAGGATGCTTGTCTGTTTTGTACATGAAGTTTAATTAAACCAGTCATAACTATTTGTTGACTATTGTGTGTGACTGTTTTCATACTACCGTGGTAGAGTCTGGCTACAAAATCTAACATATTTATTATTTGGCCCTTAACAGAAAAAGTTTGTTGACCACGAGTCTAGGTCTCAAGTTCCCAGCCTCTTTTGTAGTTAAGCCTGGCTGTTAGAACTAATGCCTTGCCAATGAACGGAAGTGGTATGCCACTTAAGTTTGGCTTCTTGGGACACTGAGGAGCCCTTCTCTTGCCATCTGCAACCCAATGTGACTGCAACTTTGTTTACCCCTGTGTAAAGAAGGACAATGTCCTAAGGGATGGCAGAAAAATAAAATGAGAATAACTTTGTTCTCTGGATGACTGCATGGAGCATAATGATCCAAAAATTCAGATTACCCTTTCTGAATTTTCATATGAAAAGTAAAGAGACTATCAACTTTAAACCACTGAAACAGTGTTAGTTTCTTTATTAAAGCAGTCAAATCTTAATCTATTTAAGATAGCTTCACAATTTCAACTACTAGTAAAATATATAAATTATCATTTAAGTTGATCAAAACCAGAGGTCATTAAATCCAAAAAAGAAGTTCCATCTAACTCATTGTTTTCATATGTCATGTAAGAATAGTTAGGGATTGTTTTTCTTCAGTAAATGGTCTACAGAAGAAGCATGAAAACCAAAATTGTAATTAAACTTTACTCTGTACCCCACCATTTTACAGATCAGGTTAACATCTGTCTTTTCCAGCTACTTTATGAATATGATGGTGAAACAGACATCCAAGGAGAATCTGCTTAGGCATTTACAACAATTTGACTCTTATCAGCTTCAACGCCTTGACAATCAATTTTTGCATTCTTTTCAGCTTTTTACATCAGATTAAGGAATCTGTATCCTCTATGACTAACTAGAATGATGGTGACACAGGAAATAAGTTATATATTTATTATTTGTGCAAATAATATTGACATCCATCTACTATAGCTCAGGGGTTAAAGTCAAAAAGTCATTTCTAAATGGATCCTGAGATCGTATACATCCCATGCTTTCTCTGTCTCTCTAATTTTGTTTTGCTTATAATGATTTAAAACATAAATTATACTTGTATTTCCCATTCTTGGTTTTATGCATTGTTCTTTTGGGAGATCGAATAAACACCAGAGAGATAAACATATAAATAGATTATCAGTTATCCACTATTAGATTTAAACAGTTAATCAATAATTAAGAGTTCCAAATGGAACTTAGAAGCCTTGCTGTGTAAGTCAGGAAGAGTCTGGGCAACCTTGTGGTGTGGGGACTTTATTCTTTATGCCTTTATTATTAGATTTGTACACCATTTCCTTGAATGCCAAATTTAGGCATCCTTCCTAATTAATGATGTTTTCAAGCCCTTTTCAGAAGCCATTGGATTTTGATTAGGTCACAAAGGAAGGCCTTCTCTCTTGGGCACATAGTTTTCTGTCTCCTTAGCAGTTAATTGAGTAGTAGAATAATGGTTTCCTTACAGAAAGGCTCACAGACTGCACAGAGAGGTTGATGCCTCTTTAGTCGCTGGCAACTTCAGTGACATTCAGTAGTGTTTGGTAAATTTAAGCCTAGAATTAGAGGTCAAATTGATATATTTGGACATATCTCAAACTGATGTTTCCTAAGCAGCTGGCTCAGTGAAAGGATATGGAGGCTGGCTCTAGGTATCTGCTTTTCTTCTGAGTGAATTTTCCATTACAATCCTATTCCTATACCTATCTGCTCCATAGAAGGAACCAGAAATAGTTCCTTTTTCTAGAAATTAAGTAGTTTTTATTTATACAGAGCAAATTTTTCTGTGTAAAGTGCATGCGTTCCCAGATTTGGAGGGAAAATTGCGTGTGTGTGTGTGTATCCCTGCCCTTGTCTAATTATAGCTAAAACCATGTTTTGTTATTTGCTAATCTTTCAAGTAAATAATAGTAAACTATGTTGACTCTTCCACCTGGTTAAAAAAAAATAACAGCCCACTTAGCCCTAAGCTACATAGAAAAATTATCCATAAAACAGATCAGCATTTCTATGGAAAACATACAGAGATGATTAAAATCAAGCAAAAGGTAATCAATTCAAATACTTAATTTTTGATAATGATAAGAGAAAAATAAAAACTGTTCTCTAATATCACATAAATCATCCCAATATTTGTATCCACTAGGTCATAGGGATCAAACAGGTTCAGTATCTCTCTAATGCATAATTCAGACGACATGAGGGCAAGGTCCTTTCTCTCTCTTCTCTCTCTCTCTTCTCTCTCTCTCTCTGTCTCTCTGTCTCTCTGTGTGTGTATATGTATGTATGTGTGTCTATATATATATATACACACATATACATATACGTATGTATGTGTGTGTGTGTATATATATATATATACACACACACATATACATATACATGTAATCTCCTCTCTCTCCCTAGACACTACTAGAATAACAATAAAAGGTATTTAAAACATTAATTCAAACATATGAATAGTTAAGAGATGCCAACAATGCTTAGATCAAAATTAGATGTTAAAGGGCCTATTGTCTTATCATAGTTGAGTAAGCTAATGGAGGCACTGAGAGTGGAAGGCAGGTGGACTTTAAGCCCATGATAGTTTCTGGCCTTCAAGGACTGAGAAAATCACCACAGTGAGTGGCAGAGTTGAAAATGAAAGGATTTGGTTGAATATTTGTATCGGTAGCATTTGGACTCAGTCCCTGCCTTGCCAACCAAACATCTAAGTATCTGTCCTTTTCTGCTCTGGTAAGAGAAGAGATTTTATCTTATAAAGACTTGAAACAGGAATTCTCTACCTTACTGAAAAAGAATAGGATTAAGTAAAGCTTCAGTATCCTGAGGGAAATTAACAAAACTATTGAAAATATAAAATTAGAACAAAATATCATAAAAAGCACAGAGAAGAGTATTAACATTTCTTTCTTCAAGGAAATATATTTTTTAAATTTGTATATGTTTTTACATAGAAAGTTGTGAGAGTATGATGAATAAAATACTTTCAATCATGATTACAACAGTTTTATTAATAAGGGTTGATATTTTCAATACATGAATTAATAAGTTCACTGTAAATACTTAAACTTTATTAATTTATTAATTAAAATAATAAATATCTTAAAGGTTCTTTTTCAAAACCTTTTAAGGGGTATTTAAGCACAAACATGTGTTACAGTGCTAATCCTCATAGGTGATGAAATGGCTGACCTAAGAGAAAGTTGCCTACATTTTTTATAATTGCTGAGGTTAGTCTCAAAGAGACTGAACAAGAGTGAGACAAGAGCAATTTTTACTGAGTAAGTTATTTTGGTTTTCAGAGAAACAAGCAAAATCCACCGAAATCATCTTAACTGTTTCTAAAATTTATTTTGAGATGCTGAAAATCAATCTTTAATCTTTAGGACATATATAAACACATATGTATACACATATAATACATAGGTACACAAACACAACCTTCATTCAATGGGAAAATCTTTATGTAATCTACAATCCAAGAAAAAAGGAATGTGTTTATTCTCCCAAAATTAAAATCAAACAAAATACAATAACAGACCCAAACCATTTGATTTAACTTTAATGCACGGACAGGTCTGCATTTCTGACTTACTTCCTTACTCCCCATCTGGTATTCTCTGAAATAAACTCCCAGATAACCTACTTGTGTTCTCATGTTTGTCTCAGGGTCTGGTTTTACAGGTACTCACCTAAGACACCAGTACTTTACCCTCTTAAGGAAAATATATTTTACTTTGGTGATTTTTTAGTGTATAGGTTAAAGTGATTCTTATGCATTTAAAATTTATGTACAGTATGAATTTAGTGAAGTTTAAGAGTTAGTTTGAAGAGGTGAACAAACCTACAACTCTACATGTCCATTAGAAAGCATAAATGAGCATGGAAATAGGAAAGAAAAATCCTTTTAAAGGGGAAGTGAAAAATGTATGCTTTTGTACTAGGCAGATTTTCTGGGATTCCATCAGAGTAGGTTGCCTTCTTCCTCACTGATGTGAGCAAAGTTCTAAGTACCTAGAAGACAAGCCTGGAAGCCTTTGAGAATGGCTGGACCAGCACAGTGTGGGAAATGTGCCTCCCTGCTGTAGAAAGTCCAAAGGTGAATGAGATACAGTCTATTCTCTCAGAGACCTTAGTGGCTGTCAGAGAGCACCATTAGGCAGTATATGATTTATTGCTTATTTTATTTCAGAAAAGCTGTAGGGTTATCAAAGGAAAAAAGTGATTTTGAGAAGGTCGAAAAGGGCCATTAGATTTTTCATCTGTAACATTGAAAGAGGGAATAATATTCTAACAGGTACAAAGATCATGAAATCATTGAGAAAGCTAGGTATAATGTGGTTAGTATCCTAACATGTGTTATATTTTACGCAGCCAGCATCCATTCCACATCCTCTCATTCTTAATTTCCATTAAAAAAATTACCCATCCCATTTTATATCATCACTGTGTGATAGTGAATCTAGGTGTTTGCCATCCCAGAACAAAATCCAAAGAAGTCCTAGATCCCATTTCCACCAGGTCCTACCTCTTGTCAACACAAAACAGCATTAAGAGTAGGAATGAGACCCAAGCTTGACCAGCCAATAGGTAATTACAGTCATTGGGGTTTTGGAGTAAAGCCATGCATCCATTAGCTATTAACCATTCTCCTATTGCAAAATAATTGCTGGCTGACTCCAGACCTGTGGCAGAGACTGCATCCATGAACAGAGTACATAAGACAATCATGATACCCATGACAGTCATGATGAATTAGAGGTTTTCTGGTTCACTGTTGCCACAGGACCAATTATCAGCATTTTTCACTGTCCTGTACAATAAGGCATTTTGTGTTTTGGCATACCCAGTGCCCAGCAAAATATTTGACATTTAAAAGGCACTCAATAATATGTAATTGAATTAAATAATGAAACCCTCAATAACAGTATCATTTATTTATAAAATTGAATAAATGCTGAATGGATTATTAATATCCATTCATAAACAAATATGTAGACCTCATTACACCTTTGACTTTTAGTCTAAATTGTTTATTAACTAGATTTTCTGTAATAGATATTAAACTTTAAGCAATCAATATTCACTCATTTTGAGTATTTATTATGTGTCAAGTATGAGATACTAAAGAATAGTAACAATCCAACCTAAATTTAACGATGATTTAAGCTTGCTCTGTAGCTAATATTTGAAGTTTAAATTTGGTGTTGCAGAGAAAAAGACTAGAAAAAAGGAAAAATGTTGAATTCATTGACCTTGAGTAAAGTTTTCCAATTTTATACCAAGAATATAATGGTGCTGACCTGAGTTAGAAATGCCTGAGATAGCTGTCTTGTCCATTTTCCCTTAACACAAGGTTACTAAGCAACATGTTCACATAAAACAAAGTACGTGGGATCAGATTGTGCCCACAACTCCTGGCAAAGACTGCAATATGTAATAATGATGAACTATGCTTTTCACTGATGTTATATAATATGAGAATTTCTTTTCAAGATATTTCAAGGTGACTCTACTTCTGTATGTCTAAGTCAGTTGATTCATCTCTGAAAGACATCTATTCTACTGCTAAAATATTTTTTAGTAGGCTCATGTAACATGGTCAGACAGTGAAAACCTGAGGGTGTTTACACAGGAAACTAGAGAGAAGAGGAGGGTAGAAAAAGGGGACAAATGAATGTAGAGGACAGCTTCATGCCAAGGACTGCATATTAATTATTTCAGGTAATTCTCACAGAAATTCTGTGTAGTGGGTATAATTATTCCTTACAGATGAGAGGAAACAGGGGTTAGAAGGAGTCACTAATCTGGATTGAGATTATAATAGGCCTTAGGGGAAAAGTATCATCTCCTATTTACTATATTGCAACATTAAAATATAATTATTTTTATATATTTATTAAGCATTGTGATGGATTGCATTGTTTATATGCCTTTGTATCCACAACTCTTAGTAGTGCCATTAATAGCTACATAGTAGTAGTAGCTTGGCCATTATTTGCTTTAGCCATGAGAAAGTGCAAACACTGTGCAAGCAGAGGTTTCAAAAATCACTTGCACATTTTCATTTCCTCTTTGGCCACCTGCTAGCACCACAAAAACAAAGTTAGACTCACATGAAACTGCCTGAAGTTGTGCAAAGTCGCCCTAAACAAATCCACAGGGCAGTCAGCCTCAACCAACTAATCAGCAGAACCATAATCCAGGCCAGCCAGGATCAGCAGAACTCTTCAGACAAACTGTAGATTTAGAAGAAATATTAAATCATCATTGCTTTAAGCCCCTAAGTTCTAGAGTGTTCTGTTAAGGAACAGTAGTCAACTAACACAAGTATCCGCATCATACAAGGTACTTTTCAATTAGTGCACAAAGAAAATTATACAGACATGGTATTTACTTTCAGGACTCATCACTAAACAGCATGGAACACCTAAAGAATGGGAGATAATGTTTGCAATCTATCCAGCTGACAAAGGTCTAATATCCAGAGTCCACAAGGAACTTAAATTTACAGGGAAAAAAACATTAAAAAATGAGCAAAGGATATGAACAGACACTTCTCAGAAAAGACATACATGTGGCCAATAAACATATGAAGAAAGCTCACCATCACTGATCATTAGAGAAAAACAAATCAAAACTACAACAAAATACCATCTCATGCCTGTTAGAATGTCTATTACTACAGCATCAAAACAAACAGATGCTGGTAAGGTTGTGAAGAAAAAGGAATGCTTTTACATTGTTGGTGGGAGTTTAAATTAGTTCAACCATTGTGGAAGACAGTGTGGTGATTCCTCGAATACCTAGAGGCAGAAATACCATTTGACCCAGCAACCCCATTACTGAGTATAAAACCAAAGGAATGTAAATCATTCTGTTATAAAGATACATGCACATGTATGTTCATTGTAGTCACAATAGCAAAGACATGGAATTAACCCAAATGATAGACTAGATGAAGAAAATGTGGTACATATACACCATGGAATATTATGCAGCCATAAAAAGGAATGAGATGATGCAGTTTGCAGTGACATGGATACAAGTGGAAGCCATTATTCTTATCAAACTAATGCAGGAACAGAAAACCAAACACTGCATGTTCTCTCTTATAAGTTAGAGCTGAACAATGAGCATACATGAGCACATTGCAGGAAACAACATGCCTTGGGGCCTGTTGGGGCGAGTGGAGGGAGAGCAACAGGAAGAACAACTAATGGATGCTGTGATTAATATTTAGGTGATGGTATGATCTGTGCAGCAAACCACCATAGCACGTGTTTACCTTTGTAACAAACCTGCATATCCTGTACATGTACCATTGAACTTAAAAGTTGAAAAAAAAAGCATTAAATATTATTTCCCAATAAAATATGTAAAAGTACAAGAAACAATATGAATATATACTTATAGGTATATAACTATGTACATATACATACATACTTAATGTATTGGGGGATTAATATTTATAATCATCATCTTTTCAAATATTTATGTGTTCTTGCTATGTTTCAGGACAAAAGATAAGCATTAGGATAAACAAAGCAAAAACCCTTCCCTCAACGAGCTTATAGTCAAATAGTGAAGGCATACATGTCCAATGTTGCAAAAGAGTATAAATGCTAAAAGACATATACTCAAGGCAATATTGGAGCCCAAATGTAAATAGGACCAATTTTGCGTACGGAGATGAGGAGCTTCACCAAGGAGATTGCCTGCAATAGGCACTGAAGGATTATATTATGGTTCTCCAGAGGGACAAAACTATGAAATATATATATATATCATATGAGTGTATTAAGTATTAACTCATATGATCAGAAGATACCACAATAGACCATTTGTAGGCTAAGGAGCAAGGAGAGCCAGTCCGAGTTCCAAAACTGAAGAACTTGGAGTCCAATGTTTGAAGGCAGGAAGCATCCAGAATGAAAGAAAGATGTAGGCTGGGAGGCTAGGCCAGTCTCTCTTTTCACATGTTTCTGCCTGCTTTTTATTCTAGTCATTATGGCAGCTGATTAGATTGTGCTCAACCAGATTAAGGGTGGGTCTGCCTTTACCAGCCCACTGGTGCAAATGTTAGTCTCATTTGGCAACACCCTCAGAGACATGCCCAGGATCAATACTTTGTATCCTTCAATCCAATCAAGTTGACACTCAGTATTAACCCTCACAAGGATAAACAGAATTTTAAGAGAAAAATAGAAATAACTATTCCAAACGGAAAGAACAATACACACTAAAACACACAATGACAAGAGGGTTTCGAAAGAAATGTGTATACAAGTTGACTTGCGGTATGATGTGTTCAAAAACATAGTAATGAATGAAACTGGAAAGGCAAGTTGAGACAAAACTGGAAGAGATTAAAGAGTATAAACTAAATTGTAACCTAGTGTTAGCAGGAGTCATTACATGGTTTGGAGTGGGTAGGTGACGTGATCAGATCTGGATTTTAGAGAAAACTACACTGAAGGGACTATTTTACCATTTATTTTCTCTGAAACTTGGTGAACAAAGATAAGGTTCTTAACTTATCTCCCTAGGAAAATACTTTTTGAGTAACTATATTTTACAATTCTTTTTTCTCTTTTACTCAATTTGGTGTTCCATTTAACCTTCAGCTTTTCATTGAGTATATTTTTAAAAAAGCATTACAAGACCTACTTAACCAAAGACAGACACAATTAAGATAGTCAAACTTGGCTTGTGAATCTGGGCAAATAAGATTCTATGATGCTGATAGAATCTCTGCTTTTCACACCTCACTGACCAGTTTATACTCAGGTAAGTTTTCCTTAGGTGACGCTATGTCTGTCATGGATGTTCTCTCTAATCTTTGAGAAGAGAATGAAACCCCAGTGAAGTTTACTAATTCCCATAAATGAATGTTGATGTAATCAATCTGGAATAAAGACTGACTTCAGAGATCCTCAGTAAAAACAAAGTTCTGCAATTCATAAAACAGTTATTGCAGTAAAACGTAGTCATTCATAAGAAAAATAGCTCCAGCTTCTTTTTCTCATAATACAAGATTTCAATTGGCGTTACATCTCTGTCAGGTTTCTCTGCTCACTATGGGGTCCGAGGGAGAATATTCTGCCATTTTTGTAAAGTGCTCTTGATTCCTGGGGCAAGTCCTTCCAGAAGAGACTTACAAGCTCCGTAATCAATTGAGTAAGCCCTGCTTTGAGTAAAGGGGAAGTTATGGTCCTTGTTCCTGCCTCAGAAGTGAGAAGTCATCTGTGAGTTTATCACTTTTGTTTTTCTGGTCCACTTATTTCTGCTGCTTTAGACGGCCTGGTAAAAATTTTCTTTTAAAAACCTATTGCACTGGGCACAGTGGCTCATGACTGTAATCCTAGCACTTTGGGGGCTGAGAGAGGTGGATCGCTTAGCCCAGGAGTTTGTGACCAGTCCGGGCAAGATAGCAAGACCCCATCTCTACAAAAAAATATAAAAAATAAAAAGTAGCACAGGCCTGTAGTCCCAGCTACTTAGGAGACTGAGGTGGGAGGACCGCTTGAGCCGGGGAGGTGCCAGCTGCAATGAGGTGGGACTAAACCAATGCACTCCAGCCTGGGAGACAGAACGAGATCTAGTCTCAAAAAATAAAATAAATTTAATTTAAAAACAGAAAAATTAAAAGGCTCTTCCATCAAGAAACTACAGATCATTCTAACTGTCATCAGAGTGCTTGTCAAGAATCATTCTTTAGAGATACTGAGAATCTCAATGGCTGTTAGAATGAGAAACTAGGGAAGACAGGTTCTATAGTAGAGCCTATAGCATTCTACTCAAATTCACATGGGAAGTTAGGCAGAGAACATGAATGAGCGAAATTAAGCAAGTGAGGGCTGCGGCAAACTTGAGTGTTCCTGCCCGGCTGAAGGAGAAAGCTGCTTCCACCCCCAGCAGATTACATCCAGGAGGAATGGAGGTTGCCAGATTCTCCAATTCAAAAGAAATGAAAATTTTTAAATTTTAATGTAAAATATCCCAATTTCTAATGTGCCAGTTGAAACATCTGTGAGTGGGATATAGCCGCTGGGCTGCCTGATTTCTACCTCCAGCCTCCAGGGACTTTGTAGGGACATGGATGAACCTGGAAACCATCATTCTCAGCAAACTGACAGGAGAGCAGAAGATCAAACACCGCATGTTCTCACTCATAGGTGGGTGTTGAACAATGAGAACACATGGACACAGGGAGGGGAGCACTACACACTGGGGTCAGTTGGGGGGAAATAGGGGAGGGAGGGTGGGGGGAGGGGAGCAGGGGAGAGATAGCAGGGGGAGAAATGCCAGATGTAGGTGATGGGGAGGAAGGCAGCAAATCACACTGCCATGTGTGTTCCTATGCAACAATTTTGCATGTTCTTCACATGTACCCCAAAACCTAAAATGCAATAAAATAAATAAATGGGAAAAAAAAATGGCAAAAAGGAGATACACAAGGAAGAAAGGAAGCCTGCAATATGTCCAAGATGTCTGAAGATAACAAAAGACCCCTGAATTTAGAAAAGCCAAGGACCTGCCCCATCATAATGTGAGGCACACTAAAGAGGGTTATTTGAAGGATGTTGAGTCCCAGAAAGTCAACTAGAGGAATGAGACACTGAAACCATGCAATATAACTTTCTGCAATGATGAATGAAATTCTCTATAGTTCTGCCGTGCAGTAAAGTAGCCACTAGACATGTGGTTAATGAGCACTTCAAATATGGATAGTGTAATAAGGAACTGACTTTTAAATTTTATTTAAGTCATTTAAATGTAAATAGCTCCACTTAGCTAGTGGCTATCATTCTTTGATAGCATAGCTGTAGAAGCTCCAGTGAATGGTTCTCAAAGTTTAATATGCATCAGAATCACCTATAGGGCTTATCAAAACAGATCACTGAAACTTACCTCCAGAGTTTCTGATGGACTGCGTATGGAGTGGAGAATCGCAGGATTTGCATGTATAGCAAGTTCTCTGGTGATTCTGATGCTGCTGGCCCACACACTGAGAAAAACTAAACAGTTACCCAACTTCCAGATTCCCAGGACAAAGTGATTGCTGCTTAAAAAAAAAAAAATAAAGAGGAAAGAAAAGAAGGGCACACACACACACACACACACACACACACACTAGTTCTAACTACATTTCCTTTTCATAGAATTGCCTCTACTACACTGGAAGGTCAGAAACAGAGAAAGTGGAGCTCATCAATGTCATGAACGATTTTTCTCTGTGTTGGTAAAGAAGATGATGTTTTGTTTTAAATCAGAAGATAGTGCATGCCTGCCTGTGTGGCCCTGAGTCTTAGTTCCACTCCAGCAGGAGGCAAAAGAGAATATCTATGCCATCATGACCAAAGTGGACACCTGGCAAAACCCATGTGTCAAGAAACTTGATTAGCTTTTCTTCTTACTATGCATAATATTAGCAAAGCACCTAATTTATCCTATGAATGTACTATTAAATATCAGTGCAGGTCAACTGCAGGCTCAATCCATGGAAAACACATATTTCAGGAGTGGGAAAGAAGAAAATCTCCTAATTCTCCTTCTAACTCTCTACTCATTTAAAACTAGAAATATCAGCGTCTCCTGTTGTAATACATCCAAAGAATTTTGAAGACATGACCTTTGTGTGTTAGTTTTAATGCCATAAAAAAACTTATTCAAAGTGAAGGAATACCACCTAGCAGATTGGTAGGGAGACGAGAAGGAAAGAAGTCTTTCAGATGCATTCATATATCTTGGTGAGTCCAGAAGGTTACTTGCTTGCAGGCTTCTCAGTGTTATAATGAAAAAAGTGTTTTAATCTCATTACCTATATTCAATTATCAGAATTCTTTTCATCTGAAAATTAATTTTTAATCCATTTTGGATGATTGATTTTCAAAGAAACAGGCTATAATAAAATACTTCAAAATAAACACTAATTATACATGTTGCATCAATAATTCAGATGGAACATTTCTCCTTCTTGCCATGTGTGGAAAATTCATTGCATGTATGACCCCAATTTTTCATGTCTCCATGTATCCACACTCTTTGTTATTATGTCTCCTCCCACACCAACTCTGGGATTCACCAGAGTGAATGACATTCATCAGCCAGTGGGACAGTAGCAAACTTGACACAAGCACAGACTTTTAAAAAATTGCACATTTTTTATTCTCCTCTGGTTCCTATGTTTTCTTCATTATAATATGCTCAGGACAGTTTGCTAGAGGGTGAAACTTGGAACAGAGAACAAGTCTGCCCAATTATTCCAACTGAAGCCTCAGATATATGAGGGAATTCAGTTAAGATTAGCCATGCCGCCCTGTAGAGCTGCTGCCAACCATAGACTCTTGAGTGAATTCAGCTAATTGCCACCTAGACTAGCAGAACTGCCCATCAGGCCTGCTTACCCATTAGAAAGTAATACATTGTTCTTAAGCCACTAAGTTTTTGGAGTGATTTGCTACACAGCCATAGCTAACTTACAGGTTTTCTTATTAGGCTATCAGCTACAATAGCCCTGTAACATATCTAGGATAGAGGATGTGGAAAGAAAGTTACTCATCATGCACATTTACATTCTTTTGTTATTTTTATGTTTACTTTGAGCCTTTGTTATGGAATCCATGAAATAAGAAAGTTAAAAGAAGGAAATTAAAATTTTTTAAAAAATTTTTTTCTTAAAAACAGGGGAAAGCACGAACGCAGTCCCCCACTACAATGAATTACGCAGTCGAGTTTCCCACTTTTGGGGAAATCACAGGGGTCAGCACATCTGGAGTGCAATGGATAAGCCTCGCCCTGGGAAAACCACCTTGGTGATCATGGTATCTCCCCTGCCAGGTAAGTATGGAAATTAAAATTCTTATTCCATTCAGATATCAGAAAGTCCTTTTCAGACTTAAAAAATTCAATAAAAGTTTTTTAACAAAGTGAGAATGCTGAATGGGAGCTTATTTTTACCATATAATCATAGTCCTAAAGATGACCCTAAAAAGGAAAAAAAAAACCCTCCATCTTACATACATCCGTTCTTCCTCCTGCCAACTTACAGCTTACACTCAGTTTCCAGTGGTACAAATTGTCCACCAGCATCAGGCAGGCAGCCTGATAGAGTCTTAACAGGCCCCCTGCTGAAGTGCATCTCTGTTCTCTACTCAGCTGTCCCATCCTGCAGCTACAGTTCTAAAGTTACAGGACAGTTTCTAACTTCGTGTTTGCCCCAAGGCATCAGAACCAAGGCACATGATTTGTAATTTATGAGGACACCCACAGAGCTGTCACTTGCAAGGCAGGTGTTGGGAAAATGGCAAGCAGCTCTAGGAAAGAAAAGAACTCTGATCTCACCCCTGAATAATGGTGGCCAACCTAGTCATGGATAGGAAGCGTTGACATAAGCGAGCTTTAAAAATAAAGCAATGGCTCATCTTGCTGAAGGCACTCTCTGTCTTTACACAGTGAAAGGTAACAGATTTAAGTAATCTATGAATAAATTGGGCACAATGTTTATCTGAGCCTTTCTGTATACTTTTGAACTATGTTTTGCCATCTAAACTGCCAATTTTGGTGTCCTGTGGATAAACAGGACAAATCAAAATTCAAACCAATAGTTCCACAGAATGCAAAGGATAAGGATCTCCCAACCTCCCTAAAAGAAATAATACAAAATGGAAACCAAAATAAATTAACTCAAGAATTAGATTAAATGAATTTTAATAAATTATTTACCCAACTAACATTTTAAAGTATAAATTGTCAATCAATATGTTAGCAGCCTAATGTTTTTGTGTCAACTGAGTTTGATCTCATTGCAGTTTATTTTAAATTCCAATTTATGGTAATATTTCAGAGACTAATAAAGTGTAATTTAATCTGAAATTTATTTAGATGGAGTGGAAGTCTATTTATAAGTAAAAGTAGAGTGAAAGTCTCGAGGCATTTTCAAAGCCCCACAAGGCACACATTGCTACTCTGGATGGAAAGAATATCAGCTAGGAAGCAATCTGAGCTGTGAAACCAAATGACATCATGATGAAAAGGTTCCAAGATTTAAAAAGTATTGCTTACTGATAGGCAACTCAGCTTTCCATCTTGGGTCTGAGAGTTCCAGTGGGATGTCTGTGTTACAATGCAAGTCTAGCCAACTCCACACTATGAGAAAGTGACAATGAACATAGAGACTCAAATATCAGGTTGATTGCTGGTTGCAATTAGAACTTTCACATTACCAAGCTAGAGGATTTTTTTCTTCCTTTGGTAAGGACAGACCAGATTGGCAGATATTTCCCATTACCACATTCTTAAAATCTTCCTTCCTTATCACTTGCATCCCCGTATTGACAGCTCACATTCTTCTTACAGATTTCTCTATGTTGCCTACTAATGAAGAGTCAGCAAACCACCCAATGACATAATCCATTATGTCCTGAACCCTCATGCCTCTACTATAAATGATCAGGGCTGAAAAGAACAGTTAAGGAGGTTCTGGAAAACTCCAAGCCACTTATTTGGCTCTTAGCCTGGAAAAACTCCTGACGGAAAGCCTGTCTGGTGCCCTTGGCAGAGCCCCACAAGATCTAGTAAAATGCCAAAGAGGAGACAGCATGAAATCAAGGGGGAAGCATGTTGTAAAGCAAAAGTGCTACACCTGGCCAAGGCAGATTTGAGAAATTATTATTGACTGGCTGGGTGATTTCAATACAGGTATAAAAACACAGAGATGGCATTCTCGTGTCAATTTTTATTTGGTGGTTTCAGACCGAACTTACTTCCTATTTATTTGCCTTTTTTCTAAGAACTGGGATATACAGTCTTGATGAAAATGAAAGGATATCTTTCAGCTGTCCTTTTCCTTCTTTGCAAGATCCAAGAAGACAAAAAAATTGAAAGCTCAAGGAGGAAGTCACTAAAATATCTGGAGAGCATCAACTATTTCACATTGAATCTCAGCTCAGCAACTATGCACACCAGCTTGATCTCTGTTGTAAAAGCCTCTGAGGTCAGATTTTTCCATTATTGCCCTCCTACCTTACCTACCTTCACCATCCCACACAGTGGGCTGATCTGAAAGTGTGAGATCCTAAGGAGGTGTGAAGGTGGGAAAATTTGTTCTGAACACTCAGCTGTTGGAAAATCTCTAAAGATCCACTAGCAGGCAAGTATTTTAGAATGCTCTGCATTTCATCAGAATGCGTGTTCATGAGCAAACATCAAGGAACCTCAGCCTAGGGCTTTAAGAATAGGAAATGGTGGAAACAGCCATAAACTTATGCTCGGACTTAAAAATCTCTGGCCGATCTACAAGGTCGGCTTCAGGTTCAGTAATAAAAGAATACATTAAAACCTGAATTTTACCATTCTTTATATATTCTTCATTATTACGGAGATGATAATAAGAAAGTAGCTCAGATGTCTTGATGTGTTGACAAAAGGAGCTCAAGACAAATACGATTTTAGGTTTCTGGTCTTATACACCTGAGTAAGATTCATACTTGGCAACTTATGGGCTATGTGAACTTGATCAAATTACTTAATCTCTCCGAGTCTCATTTTCCTTACCTGCAAATAGGGAAAACATGCTTGCTGTGTGGTATTACGACAAGGATGAATCAAGATGATATATGTAAGGCACCTAGGATGGTAATAGTCTATTTTTATCACATAGATTGACTTATTATTAGCAGCTAGTTGTCTTTGAACATGAATAGGTATATTTATTTAACAAATATTTATTTCTCATCTGCCATGAGCCAGGCATCCTTTAAAATAAGTTCTTTTGAAAAAAATAAAAACGTACTTTAGTTTTTTAAAAAAAGAATATTTTTCTCATCTCTTTTACATCTGGCTTCGTCGACGGCATTTAGGGAATACAAAAGTGGAATAATCAAATGGGTAGTGACACAACCATGACATGTATTGAAAAAAGCAGTGTGTCACTAAGTGCCAAAATGAAACAACACAGATTTAAACTCTCAAACTTGACTCAATATAGCACTCTAAAGATATGATAAACTTTTAGCTTTCTCAGAACTATATTAAGGATTTTCTCAGAAGACCCGATCATGTCTAATGTATGCTATTTCAAGGCTTATAGAATTCTCTTACATTATGTCAGAATAGTAGTACTTTAATTTGAACTTCTATAATTCAGATTGAAAAACTTTCTCAAACTTTGTTCATGTTCCCAATTTTTATACTGAAAAGGAAATGCTAATTTGCACATCACTACTTGGATTTAGAGCCAGAAGTAACTGCATTTCAAGTTACTTAAATTCCCTGACCCTCAGGTATTTTATCTGTAAAATAAGAATAATCATTTCATCTATAATATTGTTACAAATAATACAATAAAAGTACAATAAAAATTAAGAAGGAACCAATTAAGTGTTAGCCATTTTTTGGCATATTAATTCTATTGCCTCATGTTTTTCTTTATGTTATCCACATTGAATAAATAAACAAAAGCTCACAAATTTCCAAGAATTTGCATCACATTAAAAGCGTTCATCAGAGTACCATAGAAGTCATCTTAAAAGCAGTGGATTTACGATTAAGTTTTATTTTAACTAAATGCCTTCAATTATAACCATTTTATGAACATTTAATGCCTAGAAATTAGAAGGCATTGGTTTGAATAAATGAGTTACTATTTTAAGCTACATTGCAAAACAAGTACATTTTTCAACATATTTGTCTCCTAGCTCCTAGAGTAGCCTCATTTACAACAGTTAGCCTAACTATGAAATGGGAAAATTGAGAGTTTTTCAGATTCCTTCAGACAGCATTTATTCCACCATTCACTGTACAATTTTTCTGCATATATTTGTACAAGTGACATGTCTATCTTCCTTCAGTTCATCCTTGTATATTTGAATGTGATCTTTCTAAATATTTTCTTTTCATCCTTTCTTAAAATCGCAAATGATGTATCTTTTACATAGAAAAGCATATTTTGCACAGATAACTTTTAGCTCTCCACATAATCAATTTATATTTCCTTCTATGTCAGATTTTGCATACCTATTTGTCATCAGTGAGTGTAAGTTAGTTATAGCTGCATAAAAATCCACCCCCCAAAACTCACCCCCATAAGCTATTGTTATAGCTTATGCAACTGTGGTTTGGCCAGATATTGGCTGATCTAGGCTTGGCTCATCTGGGTATCTCTGTAGATTGCAGGTAGGCTTGTTCATACATCTATAGGTCATCTGAGGTCAGCTGATCTAGACTTGGCTTCCTTCCCTTCTTCCACCTGATAATGGAATGGGGGCTCTGCTTCAAGCTAGGTCCAACTTGGCAAGAGAAACTCTAGTCTATGTGGTTCTTGTTTTTTTATTTTCATCCAGCAGGCTAACCCAGATATGTTCTTCTCATTGGCAATCGGAGGTACAAAAGGACAGACAGAAACATATAAGGCCTATTGAGGCCTAGGCTGAGAACTGGCACACTCTCACTTCTGCCTCATTCTCTTAGCCTAAACAAATCACACACGAAGCCCCAAATTAAGGTGAAAGGACACGCCTCCCATAGTTAGAGAACACTGAAAAGTTACATGACAAAGTGAGTACCAGAAATGGTAAAGAAATGGGGCCAGTAACTAGCATGATAAGATCCCAGCAATTGTCAAATCAGCAGCATTTAACCCTTCCAAGGCATCAAAATAGCCTTTTGTTCCCAGAGGCCATTTTGTAGTGCAAGGTGGGAACAGGAAGAACAGCTGCAAGCAATTTGTAGGATTTCATGGCCAGCATAACACCTCTCGTCATGACAGACAGAATATTTACAGCAGAGATTATGGTGCCCCAGACAGTCTTTTCCATAATAATAACATCATTCAGAAAAAAAAACTTGGTTTTCAAGATTGAGTTCAAATTGCTCATGGCTCAGTTTCAGTGAGTTAACTTTAGGTAACATTTGAGAGAAAGTATCTTCTGATGGTAACTCGTTTTAGTTGGCAAAGTTAGGATAAAGTTGACTGTAGTTCTGAGTGAGCCCAAATATAGATGTAGCATTGAGACAATCTTGTCAGCATCATATAACTGTCTTTTATAATATCAATATGGATGTTATTTTTACATGTCTGCTCTTTCTATTCAAAGATCTTTAATTTATATTCTCAGTGTGGAGGTACCGTAAGTAAATATGAGACCCTGTAACATTTAACTAATTGGCATCATGATAAAAATGAGTTCTTAGAAGTATTAAACAATAAGGATTATAAGTAATATAGGTAGTTATACAGTATAGTTTTCAAAAGTCAAGCACAGTCATTTCTCCTAATGATATTTACAATACAAAGAGGAAGCAGTTAAAAGGGCATAAAATATATATCAGACATGAAGTGAGAACAATATAACAATTCAGCATAAACTGTATTATCTGCACCTGGGAGACAGTGAATGAAAGTTTCTCTGAAGAATTTCCCAAGATGTATTGATGTGATATGTCTGTTGGTCTCTGAAGGGGAAGTTTGACTGTGACACTCCTCTCAGAGCCACTTTAAGCATCTGAAAGAGCCTGCCAACAGTGGCAATCTTTGTTTGGCACAGGCATTCCTCCATATTTCTCACCCAGGAAGGGCAAGGTGACTCCTTACCCATCAGCTAAAACAAATTCCGGCTTCCAGCCTGGAGTCTTTTAAACCTGTTCATCTCTTTCCCATTAGCCTTCAAGTGGTGGTTCTCAAGGTACACCAGCATCATCAGCCTCACCTGGGAACTTGTTAGAAAAACAAAGTCTTATGTTTCACCCCAGTCCTGCTGAATCAAAAACTCTAGGGGTGGAATGAAGCAATCTGTGTTTTTACAAATTCTTCAGTAACTCTCATGCTGCTGAAGTTTAGAATGACTGTTCTCAAGCATGCAGGCAAAAAAATAACACACTTACAAGAAGTGAGGAGGGAAATTACAGGGAACCATTGCTCCTTCTTCTAAGAAAGCCTGATATTTGTCCACTCACTCTGTCTTTATTCTCCTATTGCAAGTCCTGGATAAATAATCTTCCACCCCCTAATTCCCCCACACACTAGATAGTTACATGGACGATTGAGAGATACATAGATAGATAATAGATATTTCATCCTGGATAAAATATACTTACCTAGACGAAGTCAGATTTTAAATTTATCTCAAAGACAACCATGAAAGTGATGAGTCAAAAAAGGGTAGTTCATGAGTGTGACAGTGAAAAAGAAGGAAAAGGAAGAGAATAGTCATATTCCTCTGTGTAGTTAAAAGGGGAATCCCGGAGATGCAGCATCTCTCTTTCGAATACATCTTTTTTTTTTTTTTTTTTTTCCTGAGCCATTGCAAACACCAGCAGCTAAGGACCTTCAAAGAGTGAAATCCAGAATAATAACATGTATTAACTCTATGTATTGATGGCTGTTAGGCTTGTCTTAGAAAGATTAGGATATCTTATTCAGAATCACAAGACAAACGCAATAGCATCTGGGGAGAGAAATGAAGACCACAGCTGGGCATGGTGGCTCATACCTGTGATCCTAGCATTTTGAGAGGCCAACCCAGAGGATCACTTGAGCCCAGAAGTTCAAGACCAGCCTGGACAACATAGTGAGAACCACCCACATCTACAAAAAATAAAAAAAATAATTAGCTGGATGTGCTACTGTGTACCTGTAGTCTTGGTTACTCAGGAGGCTGAAGCTAGAGGGTTGCTTAAGCTCAGAAGTTCAAAGTGGTAATGATCTATGATTGTGCTACTGTACTTCAGCCTGGGTGACAAAATGAGACCCTGTCTTTAAAAGAAAACAAAAGATTTAAAGACCATCAGTTGTCACAGCCAATGCTCTAATCCAGGAGGCTCCAAAGTAGCCTAGGTTTACTCCCAGGGGCTCCCAAATAATCCACTGGTATTCTGGAACAAAGCATCAGCACTTATATTTCTATTTAGGTTTACATACAAATGATAAAAAAAATTAAGGCTCACAAATATTACTATATATATTGACACTGCCACTTTCACGTAGTTTGTCCCATATGATATGGTACAAGAGAGATTGTATATTAGTCCATTCTCATGCTGCTATAAAGAACTGCCAGAGACTGGGTAATTTAGAAAGGAAACAGGCTTAATTGGCTCACCGTTCTGCAGGACTGAGGAGGCCTCAGGAAACTTACAATCATGACAGAAGGGAAAACAAGCACATCCTTCTTCGCATGACAGCAGGAGAAAAAAAAAAACCAAATGAAAGGGAAGTTCCTTTAAAAACAAAACTTACTCACTATCATGAGAATAGCATGAGGGAAACCTCCCCTATGATTCAATCACCTCCCATGGACCCCTCCTGTGACATGTGGGGATTATGGCTCCTTCCCTGCAGTAAGCTTCTGCCTAAACATCCAGGCATTTCTATATATTGTCTGAAATCTAGGTAGAGGTTCCCAAACTCCAATTCTTGACTTTTGTGCACCTGCAGGCTCAACACCTTGTTGAAGCTGCCAAGGCCTGAGGTTTGGCAACTACAATTCCAGGTGAGATTTAGGTGGGGACACAGCCAAACCATATCATTCCACCCCAGGCCCCTCCCAAATCTCATGTTTCCACATTTCAAAACATTATCATGTCTTTCTAACAGTCCCCCAAAATCTTTATTCATTCCACTATTAACTCAAGTCCAAGTCCAAAGACTCACCTGAGACAAGGCAAGTCCTTTCTATCTATGAGCCTGTAAAGTCAAAAGCAAGTTAGTTACTTCCTAGATACATGGGGATACACATATCAGGTAAATACAGCCATTCTGAATGGGAGAAATTGGCCAAACAAAAGGGTTACAGGCCCCATGCAAGTCTGAAATCCAATAGGGCAGTCATTAAACCTTAAAGTTTCAAAATGATCTCCTTTGACTTCATGTCTCACGTCCAGGTCATGCTGATGCAAGAGGTGGGCTCCCACAGCTTGAGCAGCTCCACACCTGTGACTTTGCTGGGTATAGCCCTTCCCCCAGATACTTTCATCAGCTGACGTTGAGTGCCTGCAGCTTTTTCAGGAACACATTGCAAACTGTCAGTGGATCTACCATTCTGAGGTCTGAAGCATAGTGGCCCTCTTCTCAGAGCTCCACTAGGCAGTGCCCCAGTGTGTACTCTCTGTGGGGCTACAACTACATATTTCTCTTTTGTACTGCCGTAGCTGAGGTTCTCCATGAGAGCTCCACTCCTGCAGTAAACTTCCACCTAGACTTCCAGGCATTTCTATACATTCTCTGAAATCTAGGCAGAGGTTCCCAAACCTTGATTCTTGACTTCGGTGTACCTGCAGGCTCAACACTACATAAAAATTGCCAAGGCTTGGGGCTTAAACCCTCTTAAGCCATGACTTGAGCTGTACCTTGGATCCTTTTAGCTATGACTGGAGCAGCTGGAACATGAGTCACCAATAGGCTGCACACAGCAGGGTGACCATGGGTCTGGCCCACAAAACCATTATTTTCTCCTAGGCATCCAGACCTGTGATAGGAGGGGCTGCTGGGAATGTCTCTGACATTTTCCCCATTATCTTGGCACTTAACATTTGACTCCTTGTTACTTATGTAAATTTCTGTAGCCAGCTTGAATTTCTTTTTTCTTTCTTTATTTATTTTATTGTATTTTAGGTTTTGGGGTACATGTGAAGAACATGCAAAATTGTTGCATAGGAACACACATGGCAGTGTGATTTGCTGCCTTCCTCCCCATCACCTACATCTGGCATTTCTCCCCCTGCTATCCCCCCCCGCTCCCCACCCCCCACCGTCCCTCCCCTATTTCCCCCCAACTGACCCCAGTGTGTAGTGCTCCCCTCCCTTTGTCCATGTGCTCTCATCGTTCAACACCCGCCTATGAGTGAGAACATGCGGTGTTTGATCTTCTGCTCCTCTGTCAGTTTGCTGAGAATGATGGTTTCCAGGTTCATCCATGTCCCCACAAAGGACCCAAACTCATCGTTTTTGATGGCTGCATAATATTCCATGGTGTATATGTGCCATTCATGACCAAAACACCAAAAGCATTGACAACAAAAGCCAAAATAGACAAATGGGACCTAATCAAACTCCACAGCTTCTGCACAGCAAAAGAAACAATCATTAGAGTGAATCGGCAACCAACAGATTGGGAAAAAATTTTTGCAGTTTACCCATCTGACAAAGGGCTGATATCCAAAATTTACAAAGAACTAAAGCAGATTTACAAGAAAAAAACTAACAAGCCCATTCAAAAGTGGGCAAAGGATATGAACAGACACTTTACAAAAGAAGACATACATGAGGCCAGAAAATGGGTTTTTCTTTTCTATTGCATCATCAGACTGCAAATTTTCCAAACTTTTATGCTGTGTTTCCTCTTGAACACTTTGCTGCTTAAAAATTTCTTTTGCCAGATACCCTAAATTATCTTTCTCAAGTTCAATGTTCCACAAATCTCTAGGGCAGGGGCAAAATGCCATCTGCCTCTTTGCATAGGACAGTGACCATTACTCCAGTTCCCAAGTTTCTCATCTCTGAGACCACCTCAGCCAGGACTTTATTGTTCGTATTATCAGCAGTTTGGTCAAAGCAATTCAACAAGTCTCTAGGAAGTTCCACAGTTTCCCTAATATTCCTGTCTTCTGAACCCTCCAAGTCTCTAGGAAGTTCTAAACTTTCCCACATTTTTCTGTCTTCCTCTTAGCCCTCCAAACTGTTCCAAAGTCTGCCTCTTATCCAGTTACAAAGTTGCTTCTACATTTTCTGGCATCTTTATAGCAGCACCCAACTCTCTGTGGTACCAGTTTACTGTATTAGTTCATTCTTCTGCTGCTATAAAGAACTGTTTGAGACTGGATAATCTAGAGAGGAAAGTGTTTAATTGACTCACATTTCTGCAGGCATGAGGAAGCCTCAGGAAACTTACAATCATGGCAGAAGGGGAAGCAAACACATCCTTCTTCACATGGTGACAAGAAGAAAATAAGTGAGAATTGAGCAAATGGGAAAGCCCATTATAAAACCATCAGACCTTACTTGCTATCATGAGAACAGCATGGGGGAAACTGCCCTCATGATTCATTTACCTCCCAACAAGTCCCTTCCATGACATGTGAGGATTATGGAAACTGCAATTCAAGGTGAAATTTGGGTGGGGACACAGACAAACCATGTTAGTGTGAGAAACTATGGTGCAGAGGGCTTGACAGAGGATCTCTCACTCATCCATTTGCTTTCAGGGTATCACAACATTTAAATAGATTTTTGGTTTTAAGACTACCCATTACTAAATGGATCCATAGTAAGAATCTTATACAGAAATCTTACATTAAAAATAATACTAATAAGATAGGTAGAGTGGAAGGGAGAAAAAACTATAAGTTAATCAGATCTTCCAAGAAGCTAGTCAATAAAAATTTAAATTATTAAAGAAAATTTGTAATGTGTACTTATAACCACTACCTTTTTAGAAAACTTTGCCTTCAGTATACAATACTTTATTTCTTGAAATATTAGTAAATAATAATATGAAGCTGTCATGATCAACAAGACATTTATCAGTGAATTTCTGTGACATAATGTCACATCTCTGCACTTTTTAAAAACAATGTTCAAAATCATTCACTTTAACTCACTGAACTTTATGTTTCTTTTGCAGTTTCTTACAAATTAGCAAATTTTTTTTTAAAAAATAAGGCAATACAATTTTTGATTCAAAAATAACTAAAAAGCAAGTAGAATCAAAAAAGTGGCAAATTAAGTTGCTTGTCAATAAATATTGTTGGAAGGTGCCTGGAAGATTTAAGAAACCAAATTTAATTACACAATGTATGCTGTTTGCAATACAGTTGGATGAAAGAACAAATTTTGCAATTCCTCTCAGTTTATGGTATTTATCGGATTTCATTTCAATAATGAAATACACAAGTGATATTTATGAGTCATTAAATAAAAGATGTACCAGAGAAGATATAATGTCAACAACTATTTAACTTTTTTATTAATAACAATATTTATAGGAACACTGTAAAATAACTGCTATTAGAATAGCTACTTTGAAACCATAAAAAGATTCCAGGGTAAATTGCAGAGATGATGCTGCATTGTATTCTTCATAGGCAAGTTTTTGCAACAAGGAAGGTAAAATCAGTGGTGCACTATGTGATGTAGAATAACAGATGAGGTTAGACCTTATAAAAACAAGAACTTTGAAATATCTTTGTACTATTTTCTAATTAGATAGGAGTATAATTCTTTTAAAAATCTTACATCACTCAGAATACCACTGAAGATCATATTGCAGATACTTTACAAAGGGCTGATGAATTTAAAGGTAACATCTATTTATCTTTACAAAAAGACAAGCATTCCCAACTTGTTGATCTTTCCTGTGATGACAAAGGTTGTCAGTAATATGCTGCCCAGGATTAACCAAAAAGACCACACTAAATATTCTCTTTCAAGGTAAAATTGATGTTTTTGTAACGAGTGAGAAGGTAATTGCTTTTTGAAAGAAATTCATTCTCCAGAAAAAATATTTGGAAATGAATTTCTGGAAGTGTTTCTCTGACAGTGATTTTGTTGCTGAAAGTGATTTATCACCTAGAAAAATCATTTTAAAGGATTTGTGCCTAAAAAAAGAAATCATTGATTTTTTGAACTAATTTGGCAAAAAAAAAAAAAAAAAAAAAACCAACTCTAAAATGAAGTATTTTCCACTAAGTTTCCTTGAAACACTGATTGACATCTGGAAAGACAAAAATTAACTAGCCTAATTTCATTAACAAAAAAGGATTAAATGGGATTGAAAAGTGAGCATTTGGCTAGCCGTATGTAGAAGAATGAAAATAGACTACACCTTTCACTATATACAACAATTAACTCAAGATGAACTAAAAAATTAAACTTAAGACCTCAATTGTAAGAATCCTAGAAGAAAACCTAGGAAACACCATTCTGAACATGGGCCTTGGGAAGCAATTTGTGACTAAGTCTTCAAAAGCAATTGCAACAAAAACCAAAAATTGTCAAGTGGAATCTAATTAAACTAAAGAGCATCTGCACAGCAAAAGAAACTGTCAACAAAATAAACAGACAACCTAGAGAATGAAGAAAATATTCACAAGCTATGCATCTGACAAAGGTCTAATATCCAGAATCCATAAGAAACTTAAGCAATTGAACAAGCAAAAAATAAATAAACCCATTTAAAAATGGGCAAAATAAATGAACAGACACTTCTAAAAAAAAGACACCCAAGTTTCCAACAAACATAGGAAAAAATGGCCACAACATTAATCATAAGAAAACCACAGTGAGATACCATCTCACAAAAGTCAGAATAGCTATTACTAAAAAGTAAAAAAATAACAGATGCTGTTGAGGCTGCAGAGAAACGGGTATGCTTACACACTGTTGGTGGGAATGTAAGTTTGTTCAGCCACTGTGGAGAACAGTTTGGAGATTTCTCAAAGAACTTAAAACAAAACTATCATTCAACTCAGAATTCACATTACTGGGCATATATCCAAAAAAAATCAAATTATTCTGTCAACAAGACAAATGTACTCACATGCTCATTGCAGCACTATTCACAATAGCAAAGACATGGAATCAACCTAGGTGCCCAGCAGTCGTGGATTGGATAAAGAAATTTGGTATCTCTACACCATTTTATTAGTCCATTTTCACACTGCTGGTAAAGACATACCCAAGACTGGACAATTTACAAAAGAAACATGTTTATTGGACTTACAGTTTCATGTGACTGTGGAGGCCTCAAAATCATGTCAGAAGGTGAAAGGCAAGATGAAACAAGTCACATCTTACATGATTGGCAGCAGGGAAAGAAAGAACTTGTGCAGAGAAACTTCTGTTTTTAAAAACCATCAGATCTCATGAGACCCATTCACTATCAAGCGAACAGCAGGGAAAGACCCACCCCCATGACTCAGTCATCTCCTACAGGGTGCCTCCCACAAACACCTGAGAATTACAGAAGCTACAAGATAAGATTTGGGTGGGAACACAGAGCCAAACCATATCATTCTGCCCTTAACCTCTCCCAAATCTCATGTCCCCAAATTTCAAAACACAATCATGCCTTTCTAACAGTCCCTCAAATTCTTAACTAATTCCACTACCGACTCAAAAATCCAAGCCCAAAGTCTCATTGGAAACAAGGAAAGTCCCTTCCACCTATGAACCTGTAAAATCAAAAGCAAGTTACTTACTTCCTAGATACAATGGGTATACATGTATTGCGTAAATACAGCCATACAAATGGGAGAAATTGGCCAAAATAAAGGGGCTACAGGACCCATGCCAGTCTGCAATCAACCAGGGCAGTCAAATCTTAAAGCTCCAAAATGATCTTCTTTGACTCCATGTCTCACATCCAGGTCATGCTGTTGCAAGAGGTTGGTTCTCATGGTCTTGGGCAGCTCTGCCTCTGTGGCTTTGCAGGGTACAGCCTCTCTCCAAGCTGTTTTCACAGGTTGGTGTTGAGTGTCTGTGGCTTTTTCAGTGTACAATGTAAGTTGTCAGTGGATCCACCATTCTGGGGTCTGGAGGATGGTGGCCCTCTTCTCATAGCTCCACTAGGCTGTGCCCTAGTACAGACACTGTGTCGGTGCTTGAACCCCATTTCCCTTCCACACTACCCTAGCAGAGGTTCTCCATGAGGGCCCCGCCCCTACAGAAAACTTTTGCCTGGGCATCCAGGCATTTCCTTACATCCTATGAAATCTAGATGGAGGTTCTTAAACCTCAATTTTTTACTTCTGTGCACCCATAGGCATAACACCATGTGGAAGCTGCCAAGGCTTAGAGCTCACACCCTCTGAAGCCACAGCCTGAGCTCTACAGTAGCCCCTTTCAGTCATTGCTGGAGTGGCTGAGATGTAGGACATCAAGTCCCTAGGCTACACACAGCACAGTGACCTGGGCCTGGCCCATGAAACCACCCTTTCCTCCTGGGCCTGTGATGGGAGGGGATGCCTCAAAGGTCTATGACAAGCCCTGGAGACATTTTCCTCATTGTCTTGGTAATTCACATTCAGCTCCTAGTAATTTTGTAAATTTCTGCAGCCAGCTAGAATTTCTCCTCAAAAAATGGGATTTTCTTTTTTATTGCATTGCCAGACTACAGATTTTCTGAACTTTTATGCTGTTTCCCTTTTGAAACTGAATGCCTTTGACAGCACCCAAGTCACATCTTGAAGTCTTTGCTGCTTAGAAATTTCTTCCACCAGATACCCTAAATTATCTCTCTCAAGTTCAAAGTTCCACAAATCTCTAGGGCAGGGGCAAAATGCCACCAGTCTCTTTGCTAAAACAAAACAAGTCACCTCACCTTTACTTCAATTCCCAATAAGTTCCTTATCTCCATCTGCAACTGCCTCAGCCTGGACCTTATTGCTCATATCACTATCAACATTTTTGTTGAAGCCATGCAAAAAGTCTCTAGGAAGTTCCAAACTTTCCCACAGTTTTCTGTCTTCTTCTGAGCCCTCCAAACTGTTGCAACCTCTGCCTGTTATCCAGTTCCAAAGTTGCTTCCACATTTTTGGGTATCTTTTCAGCAATGCCCCACTCTCCCAGTACCAATTTACTGTATTAGTCCATTTTCATGCTGCTGATAAAGACATACCCGAGACTGGGCAGTTTACAAAAGAAACACAGTTATTGGACTTACAGTTGCACATATTTGTGGAGGCCTCAAAATCATGGCGTAAGGTGAAAGGCAAGGGGGAGAAAGTCACATCTTACACGGTTGGTTGCAGGCAAAGAGAGAGCTTGTGCAGAGAAACTCCTGTTTTTAAAACCATTGTAGCTCTTGAGACCTATTCACTATAATGAGAATAGCACAGGAAAGACCCACCCCCATGATTCAGTCATCTCCCACTGGGTCCCTCCCACAGCAGTTGGGAAGTATGGGAGCTACAAGATGAGATTTGGGTGGGGACACAGAGCCAAACTATATCAATCATGGAATATGACAGAGTTATCTAAAACAAGATCATGTCCTTGCAGCAACATGGATGCAGTTGGAGGCCATTATCCTCAGCAAATTAATGCAGTAACAGAAAACCAAATGCTGCATGTCCTCAAAAACAGGAGCTAAACATTGGGTACTCATGGATATAAAGACAGCAACAACAGACACTGGGGACTACTAGAGGGCAAAATAAGGGAGTGGGGAAAGGGTTGAAAAATAACACTTGTAGTATGTGATCAGTACCTGGATGATGGGATCATTCATATCCCAAACCTCAGCATCATGCAATATACCCATGTAACAAACTGGCAAATGTACCTCCTGTATCTAAAATAAAAGCTGGAAAAATAAATAAATACATAAATACATGAAAAAGAAAAAAGTGATCATTGTATTTAGTAAATGCAGCCAACAATACGTCCTCTGCATAGAACTATGTATCTTCATGAAGTATTTTTTCAGCTGTAGCAGTCAACTTAGTATCAGATCTTTGAAACATTGTATCACAAAGGTTCATACCAAGATTTTTCTGTAATAAGTATTATCAATCACATGATTATTTTCCAAAAACACTATTGTTAAAATTTTGTAGTAAAATCAAATTGAGGATGGGACAGTGGCTCACACATATAGCCCAGCACTTTGGGAGGCCATATCAGGAGGATGACTTGGGCCCAGAAGGTCAAGACCAGCCTGGGCAACTGTATCAGTCCATTCTCACATTGTTATAAAGAACTACCTGAGACAGGGGAATTTTAAAGAAAAGAGATTTAATTGACTCACAGTTCCACAGGCCGGACAGGAAACATGGCTAGGGAAGCCTCAGAAAACTTACAATCATGACAGAAGGACAAAGGGGAAGCAAGCACATCTTCACATGGCAGTAGGAGAGAGAGAGCATGAAGGGGAAAGTACTTCACACTTTTAAACAACCAGATCTCACAAGAATTCACAAGAATAGCAAGGGAGAAATTCACTCGCATGGTCAATCACCTCCCACCAGGTCCTGCCCTCAGCACTGGGGATTACAATGCAACATGAGATTTTGGTGGAGACACAGAGTGAGATCATGTCAGCAACATAGTGAGACCCTAACTCTACAAAAATATTAAAAATTGACCAGGCATGGTGGTACAAGCCTGTAGTTCCAGCTACTCTGGAGGCTGAATTGGGAGGATTACTTGAGTGTGAGAGATCAAGCCTGTAATGAACTGTGATCAGACTACTGCATGACAGCCTGGGCAGCAGACCCTGTCTCAAAAAAAAAAAAAAAAACCGAAAGACCAAAAAGGGGATTTTTTTTACCATTAATAAATTAAATTCATTATAAATATGTACTTTTTCTGTATATGACCCTTTACATATATGTTTTGTGGGTTTTATAATGTGAATAATAGAGTAGCACATATATGTGCTTTTAAACAATTATGCAAATATTAATACTCAATGTGTTTGCTTAAAAATATTTTATTGATGGAGTATACAATCAAACAATTTGAGCCTACTTCTTTAATTTATCTATCATGTTACCACCTACACCTGTATTAAGCCTATAAAAAATAGAGCCATAATATACCTAATAATGTAAAAGTCTCTTATAGTTCTTTGTCTTTAAACTCTCTTGCAGAAAAAAAAGGTGTAATAAAAAGTGTATTCTCAATTATAGTGGAAGGGGAAAGAAAATTAGCAAAACGTTTTTGTAAAAATTTACATCAAGAGTTTTAAAAATCACTATATTTTCAGACCTCATAATTCAACTCTGAGAGCCTATTTCCAAAGAGATAATCTGAATTGGAGAGAAAAGCTCTATGTACAAAGACCTTCTTTTTCAGATTACTTTTAACAAATCAAAAACTGGGAGAAAATAAAATCAAGAGTACAAGAATTTTTTAAATTAGGAGAATAAGTTCACATGTTCACCACTAAATGAAATAATGTGATATAATCATGTTTACAGTTACAACGTGTAAAAAATGCTGAACAATGACCTTGTCCTTGAAAACAGTAGACATCAAAATGAGAACAAAAATGCTTAGATAGGAAGAAAAGACAGACACATTTACATTAAGGTGGTTGCCTTTGAAATATTTCATGTTTTTTTATTTTTCTTTTTCCCTTCAATTAGCATGAGTTCTTTTATAATAAAGAAAAAGGAAGTGCATGTAACCCACATTTTCCAAGTCCTTCACCCTGAAGATGCTCCTGGGTTTATTAGCCTCCACCACTCCCCAACACCCCACCCCATAGCCCTCTGGCCACATACCTGCAAGGATGCTTTTTCTTGGCCCTTCCGTCCCACAGGGGTCTAGTGCTAAGCTATACTACCACTGACTGCATTCCTGATTTCCTTTCATGTCACAGCTTCTGCATGAAAGTAGAAGACCTTGACATGTCACTAGTACTCTCACCAACAGGTACCCTGCACTTAAGTCAGACACATTGATACAGCCCTTCAGAAGGAACTACTTGCGATTTCAATCCCAAGGATATTTTTCTCAGCTACATCGATGTGGCCTAACAACAAATCATTAAATTGTCAGTGTGCTGTTATTATAAAGTAAGACTTCAAATGGATATCTTCAACCACCTACACATCCATCAACTGTAGGATGGATAAAGCCACTGTGGATAAATATCATATTTATATAATGGAACACTACATGGCAATGAGAATGAACAACTCACAGACAACAATGTGGAAGACCGTTACAGGCACATTGTTAAATGGGGAGAGTGAGACCCCAAACTACATTATATGTGATTCTATTTATATCAAGTTCAAAAACTAGCAGCACTGATATATGCTGGTAAAATACAGGACGGTGAGATAGGGAGAAAAAAGGGGGCCTCTTGGGATTCTGGTGAGTTTTGCCTACTATCTCAATGTCATGTTTTGTAAAAATTCACATATGCACCATATAGGAGTCAGGCACAAGATTATCAAATTGTCTAAAATTTTAATTTTTTGTCTAAAAAGAGTGACTGTTTGAGGCTACCATAACTTGCCATGCTTGGCCCCACAACATAGAAACATGCTTGTTATCTGCTGGTGAACTCAGTCGAGAATTGCTTGTTTGACCTACTCTTTAAACCCCTGGCTCTGGCTTCTCTATTTGTTCTTTTGTTTTTATCACCATTTCCTTCTTTTATATTTCACCATGATGTCTTCCCAGTTAGGATCTTTTGTTTCTGTCAAAAATTTTAACTATTCTTTCCATTTAGAAGAGACCTCTCCTAGGTTGTATAGGATTCAGGGTCTTCTTTCTGTTCTGCCCCATGGCAAATGTTCTTGTCTAGCTTGTTCTCAATGGGCAAATTTCAGGTTCTTATATTTTTGCATAAATCAGTACGATGATAAAATATTCTGAATATATCTTTCCTCTGCCATTTTGCAACCTTATAAAATTATCCTAGATATGGCTAAAAACTTGATGAATAAGTAGTGATTCTTTATTTACCACACACCAATAAATGACCTGTGAGTGTATCTACAAGATGTTCTGACCTACAGCTAGCCAGTCTTGGCTTGAGAAAAAAATGCATGCATATACAACTATTTGAGACCAGAAGTTCAATTTTTTTAATGGTACACACGTAACTACGATTTGATCAGTCAATTCATAAGTATGCTATATTTAGGAATTTTTAATGCAACAATGTTGTATTGTTTGTCTAGGATATCTGGTTTCTTCAGTGACTCTTTCTGTGTATTTCTTAGTCAAAGTTTGGTCCTATTGTCTATGTTCCCTAACATAAAACACTTCTCCAAACGTTTGCCTCACCTGTAATTTATTTGCTTTATATCTGTTTTCCCCACTACTCTCTAAGTTCTATGAGTCTAGGACAATGTCTATTTTCTTTGCCGCTGACACTAGTACCGTATGCAGATCCAGCACATAATCATCACTAAATAAATATTCGCTGAATTAATGAAAAAAAAACGTGTATTGTAAGCACAGAACATGATACTGTTTAAATCTGAAGACTGCTTCTAAACAATTGCATATTACTGAGCTGATCGCTAACCTCTCTGATTCTCAGTGCTCCTATCAATAAAAACAGGAAAAGCATACCTGTCCTGCTGACAGTATGGGAGGGTCATGATGACCAAACAAGGAAATATATGTGAAAACAAAATATTTTGAAATTATTTAGTAAATGTCCTTTCTAAAGAATGTGTCTGTCTTGGACATCTTGGTTTGCCCTAATGTATGGTGAGCTTTGTAAATATAATAAAGAGGAAAATTTGCTGTTTACATTACAAAAGTTTTCACCCATAAACTGCCTCTCTATTCCTTTTACTCTCCAATTTTTTCTCCATAGTATTGATTACTATTTGGCATAGAAATGTAATTGTCTGTTTGTTTGTTTATGTTCTGTCTGTACCATCTAGAATCTTAGCTCCTTGAGGGGAGGCATTTTGCTTAGTTCACAGCTGTACCTCTGGTGCCTGCAATAGTGCCTGGTTACATAGTGTGTTCTCAGTGAATATTTGCTGAATTAATAAACAGAAATTTGAGAGGAGCAGAGGTACCATGAAAGATCAGCAATCAAGTATCTGCAAATATATCCTTGGTTGTTGCTGCTGCATTTCTAGACTGTGAGTGATAATCCTGCTGAGGCACAAGTTGATTCCTTGTTCCCATTTTGATTCCCATTTCAGTTGCCTAGGACCTTTTCCTGCTATGTCACATAAGGCATCTCCTTACTTGGAGTATGACATTCTTACAAAGAACGCAGAGCAGGTGTCTTTGCTCTTCTCTGACATTTCTCTGCAATGCTTTTATAGCTCAACCTCCAGCAGGAGCATTCATCCGTCCTCCAAGCACTCAAAACTTTTTGGGAGATAATTTCTCGCTCTAGCCAAGTCCCAGCTGGGTGGCCAAAAACAATATATTTGATCCACAGAAAGTAGTGGATTTGGAATGTATCCCATTACTGGGAGTTGAACACAAAATCAAATTGACTAAATCCTTCTGGAATTCCACAACGCAGCACTTTCTCTAACTCCCAGCTCCACCACATTTGCTTTTTATGGCTGCAAAATGCAAACTTTTTAACACCTCTTCCCAATTTGTTACTCCATCTTTCAACTCAGCTTTAAGGAGTGGCATAGAGCTTGAAAAGGAGGAAGAAATGAGCTGCATAATATTGAAACAAAATTGTAAAACAATTAGTGAATTTTTTGCTTGTGATGTAATCTTAAATAACCTATTATAAATACGGCTATATCATATGCATTTAATTAAGCTTGCTGGTCACTTTAGATTTTGATTATTTCTATAGGTTTGCCACATTATAGAATGATGACATTTTAATTAGAATCTAACTGTACATCAGTCTGAGTCAAATGGACATTCATTTTAGAAAACATCTTTAAGGTTTAACATTATACTTTCTCCTCTTTCATAGTTTGGAATTAAACTCTCCCTCCACCCTCACATCAAACCATAGCACAATTTTAAAAATTATACCCAGTTTTTAATACTCTAAAATAGCAACTGGTGCAGCCAAAGGAAGATTCATTTTTTTTTATGATCCAACTTTTAAAAAATTTATTTTATTGCATTTTAGATGTTGGGGTACATGTGAAGAACATGCAAGACTGTTGCATAAATCACACGTGGGAATGTGATTTGCTGCCTTCCTCCTCATCATCTATGTCTGGCATTTCTCCCCATGCTATCTCTCCCCAACTCCCCACCCCCCACTGTCCCTGCCCTATTTCCCCCCAACAGACCCCAGTATGTAGTGCTTCCCTCCCTGTGTCCATGTGTTCTCATTGTTCAACACCCGCCTATGAGTGAGAACATGCGGTGTTTGATCTTCCGCTCTTGTGTCAGTTTGCTGAGAATGATGGTTTCCAGGTTCATCCATGTCCCTACAAAGGACACAAACTCATCGTTTTTGATGGCTGCATAATATTCCATGGTGTATATGTGCCACATTTTCTCTGTGCTTTGTCTTGACCAGAGCAGACAAAATTGCAACTGGTTTTCACCAGGACTGTGGCTTTAGCAAAAAGTCCTTCACTATTCACCGTTGCTCCTTATCCACATTCCTTGTCTTTGTCTTTGTCTCTCCTTCCCTAGGTGAAGGTTGGACCTACAATGTCCATATGCATCTGCTGTGAATGGGTGTGGATAACTGAATGAATGCCAGCATTTCCAGTACACCAGTAGATGGTCCATTTCTGCCCAGCAGGAGAAGGATGCAAAGCACATGTGATCTTAGCGATGGATTTGCCAAATTACTTAATTCATTCTATTGTCACATTGGTGGAGTTATTTGGATTTAAATAAAATCTGGATCTTTAATTGCACTTAAAATACCTTTGAAATATAATGAATTATAACATTGAAATTAAAATTGATTGTGCATGCCAAAGCACAGAAGTAGGGCTGTGGAACATAGCTTCAACAAAAGTGCAGCAAACATAGTCACTGGGGCACAAGTAAAGTTTCACCTGTTCTTAGGAAGGCCACAAAAAGCAGAAAACACAAAACAAAATTGGTAAGTTAGGCTTCATCAAGATTTAAAAGTTTTTCTCTTGAAAATACATGAATAAAAAATAAAAAGGCAAGTCATGTGATGAAAGAATACATTTTCAAGATAGGTATCAACAAAGGACTTTTATCTGGAATAATAAGACAAACCTCCCAAAATATTTGAACAGAGAAAAGAAGATGTAAAAAAGGTTAATAGGAGTAAGGGAAATACAAATTAAAACCACAAAAATATACTTCTAACTGCATATTAGAACGGATAAAATTTTAAATGCTGGCAAATACCACATTTCAGCAAATAGATGGGGCAACTGGAACTTCCATATCTTGCCAGTGGGAATAGAATATAGTAAAATACTTTGGGAAACTGTTTGTCAGTTTCTTAAAAAGTTAAATATGTTCCCAGCCATTCCACTTCTAGATATTTATCCATAAGAAATGAGAACATACATCTACACAAACGTCTACACAAATATTAGAACAGCTTTATTCAAATAGCCAAAAACTTAGTGTATTCATTTCCTAAAGCTGCTGTAACAAATTTCCACCAATTGCATGGCTTAAAACAACAAGATTTTTTTTTCTGTTTCTCACCATTCAGGAGGCCAGAAGCCTGAAACCAAGGTGTTGGTGGGTCAGTTCCTTCCAGAAGCTCTAGGGGAGAATCTGCTCCATGCCTCTCTCCAAGCTTCTGGTGGGTGCAGGGCAATCCTTGGCATTCCTTGGCTTGAAGCAGCTTATCACTTCAATTTCTGCCTCCATCATCTGATGTCCTTACCTGTGTGTCTCTGTGTATCTATCCTCTTCTCGTCAGGATACCAGTGATCGGATTCACTCTAATCCAACAGGACCTCATGTTAGCCTAATTAATTACATCTGCAAAGACCTTATTTCCAAATAAGGTCAGATACTGGGGGTTAAGACTTGAACACCTTTTTTGAAAACACAATTCAACCTGCTACACTGGGAGAAAAATGTTCAGCAATAAGCAAATGAATAACAGTATGTAGTATATCCATACAAAGGGATTACTACTTAGCAATAAGATAATAAGAAAGAACAGACTACTAACACAAACAACAAACAACATGATGTTATGCCAGGTGAGAAAAGCTGGACTCAAAAATTTACATACATATGATTCTACTTATATGAAATTCTATAATATGCAAACTAATATACAGTGGTAGAAATCAAAGTAGCAGTTGCCTGAGGCTGGTGGCTAAGGGAGAAAATGGCAAAAAATCATGAGAGATCTTTTGGAGGTGATGAAAATGTTCTGCATCTCAATTGTGCTGATGTTTTCATGGGTGTATATGCTGTCAAAACTCATCCAGCTACAAATTTTAAATGTTCACTTTAATTGTATATTTCTTGGCTGGGCACAGTGGCTCATGCCTGCAATCCCAGCACTTCAGGAGGCTGAGGTGGGAGCATGGCTTGAGTCCAGGAGTTCAAGACAAGCCTGGACATCATAATAAGACCTCGCTTCTCTAAAAGAAATAATAATAACAATAACAATTTGTACACTTCATTAGATGTAAATTATACCCAAATTGTGAAAGCAAATTTGGGCTGCCTTTTAAATAAAGGAGTTTAAGTTCTAGCCATAAATAATTTAATTAAGGGGAAAAGAGTATTGATTTAACTAATCCAAAAACATAGACAGGAACATCAGGATTCTTTGACATGCTTCACATTCATAACATCAACCTTAAAAATGCTAAAGAGGTCAGGATAACTACTGTATATTATGAACAACGACATGTCATCAAAAGGCTATATATGACTTCTATCACCAAAATAATTCACAAATCCCTTTAGACACTGAAAACACAAAAGGTCCTAAGCTCAAATTTTGTGATTTTTGGAGAGTGAATAAATGTGTGCCAGGTATGAATTGTATAGTCACAAAAATTCAGTGTGTCAAAATGCCTTTTTCTTGATGGAATTAACTTAGCTCTTGAGCTTTCTTTTATACTGATGATAGAAAATTGCTAAGAGTCAATCTCAAACATCTCACCACAAATGTTAAATACTGTATTTGAGATGATGGATATGTTAACTAGCTTGATTTAGTTATTCCACATTATCTTCATAAATTACATCTCTTTGTACACCATAGATTTATGCCATTATAAATTATCAATTTACATTTTTTTTTAAAGTGAAACTCGCCAATGCAAGTAATGCAGTCTCTTCCAATGTCAAACTCTTCTGTGTGTAACATCCTGGCACTCAGATGGGGTTACTCCTTATTTTTATTCATCCATCTGTATTTTTGTTTTTTGAGACAAGGTCTAGCTCTGTTGCCAGGCTGAAGTGCAGTGCATTGGCATGATCATAGTTCACTGCAGCCTCAAACTCCTGGGCTTAATGAATCCTCCCACCTCAGCCTCCTAAATAGCTGGGATGACAGGTATAGGTCACCTCTGCTAATTTAATTTTTTTAGTTTATTATAGAGCTGAGGTCTCACCGTGTATTTCCCAGGTTGGCCTTGAACACCTGGCCTCAAGTGATCCTCCAGCATTGGCCTCTCAAAGTGCTGGGATGACAGGTATAAGCCTGTATTGTCCTCTGCTGAGGGACAGTGTGCCCCAGCTCATCTGGTTCTTGTTGTCATGTATGGGTTGCCACTGCTGAGGTTGCAGTCCCACCATGGCCTCTACTCATGAGTACTCCCTGCTCTGGGTCTTTCCCATTCATACAGATCTCTATTACAGCAACGCTGCCTACAACCTTCTCTTTCCAATGCTCCCCCACACCTCCCAGGGATGCAGAGGACACTGAGGCTCCTCTCAGGTCCATCTACATAGAACCTGGCTTCACTCCCTGATAGCCACTGCTCAGGGTTTGTGTTGGATGAAAAGCTTTTCCCTGAAATTAACCATCTTCCAGGCTACACCTTGGGAAGGCTGCCAATAATCTCACCTGTGAAAGGATGCCCCTAAACCTATTTTGAGTATTTATTGCCCAGGCAACCCCCAGGGGTTCAGCTCAGAAAGGGGCCAGGATGCTGTGCATTTCTCAAAAACATACTACAAATTGGTCATGTCCTCTCCATGTCTCCTCCCTGCCAGCAGCCGGTAAAACTTTTAATCTTCTTTTGAGTCATAACTAGCTTTTCACCATGGTATATTCTCCTAACAATGTATTATTTAGAGAGAAACTCTGTGACTTCTTTGTTCAGTATATGGCACTTGATCTTTCAAGACAAATTATTTGAAATTCTAATCCAGTCCTTATAGACAGGTAATTAGAAAATCCTACTGGCCCTGAAACTCTCACAAATATATCCAGAAGTTGACAACATTCCACCTGTGGCAGTCTCCTGTCTGGGCTCCTTGCTTTTCCCCTTATTCTCTTACAGTCTGTGTCCCACATATCTGCCTATAACATAAGTCAGATTCTGACACTCCGCTCAAAACTAGCAATCCCTCTTTATTTCCCTCAGTAAAAGGCAAAAATTTTACTATCGCCTCTAAGGCCCCAAGTGACCAAAGTCTTCCCTACCCCACCCCAATTGACTCTGACTTCCTCAAGTCAGCTCCAACCACACTGGGTGTCCTGATGCTCCTTCAATATACCAGGCATGCACCTGCCTCATGGCCATTGCCCTAACTGTTCGCTCTTCTTTGAATTTCCTTGAATGTTTTGCTCCCCAAAACATATGTGGATATCTCCTTCTGCCACCTTCCCACTTTGCTCAAATCACCTCCACACTGGCTACTCTGAACACCCTGGGTAATGCCACAACCCCCTCACTCCTGCTACAACACAATGCATCCCATTTTTCTTTTTATCATGATGCTTATCCCTTGCTCTCAGGTATGTTCTTTGAGCAGCAGATTCTGGAACAGAGAGGAGCAAGCAGGATATTCATCACGGAGTATCTGTGACAAGACCTGGTGAAAGTGAGGGCAGGAAAGCTTGGTGGAGAAGCTAAACTGGAACGCAGCCCTAAAGAAGGCCTCAGCAGACACCACAGGATTTCTGGAGCTGGGAAGTTCTGAGTTGGGATGAGATGCTTGGACTTACATATACCTGGGTGTGGGCTGTGCCCGGAAGCAAACATTACCTTCGATGAAGTAGTTTTCCTTAGCCAAGGCAATCCCCAAAGAAGGCAAACAGCTGACGGTCAACTTCAATCAGTATCTGGGGGAGGAAGTCCTTCATTCATGAAGGAAATTTGGGGTGGAACATCGCAGCATCCACCACATCTCCGAACAGTGTACTTGCTTATCATGTTCACTGTCTTCCTCTCTCTGTTAGAACATAAGCTCCACAAGGGTTTGGCTCTTTCATTTTAGATATTTACAGGACCTGGTTGTACATAGTAGGCAGTTAATAAATATTTTTAAATTAACTCCAGAGTAACTATATTAAGGGCCCAGATCACTCTGGTATAAATTTAGAAAAGTCTACTTCATTGCTCAAAAGATAAGAACTTGACCCTTTGTTGCCTCCAGGTGTTGGAGGTTATGCTTTCTTCCCTGAAACCAATAAGGCTTAATCTTGGTCTATTTTTAATAGTGTAAGGACTGCATGATTTGGAAAAAAAAAATGAAAAAGGTACTACCACAAAGTAAAATTGAACATCAAGTAATGTATCAAAGTAAGATGCTACAATGAAAGAAAAAAGAAAGACTAATATAATTATGTGGATAAATGTGTTACTATCAAGTCTGAACACTTAAGATAGTTTTTCTCTCTCCCCCCAAAGTTGTTATTAAATAAATAATGCAGTGGATGGTTATTTAAATAGAAGAAATATGCAACAACTCTACCTTTGGAGGTTTTCAAAGCATGTGATATTTCAAAGGTTCTGAAAGGTCTTAAAGAAACCTAAGTTACCCTATGTAATCTATTTAACTCAGTTTACCAACTCTCCTGTCCACAAAATGTCTTAGAATTTAGTGTCTAAGGAACACACTGGAAAGTGATGTCTTGGATAAGCAGCCTTGAAGTCACACAACTGAAAGGCTTAAAATATAAAATTCATCATATAAAACAACACTTACATAATTTTTCCAGGGATATTCTCTTTTTCTCCTTGTCTCTCTTACCATCGCATGGAATATATTTTTATAACAGTATTTCTCTCAAAGTTATATCCTGTATTTCTAAATAATGGAGAAATATTAGGATCTCTAGAGTCTAATTATATGCTGTCGATTTTTATATAACCCTGGGAGAAACAGTGATCACTATCAAATATGAGTTGGTGTCTATTAATGAAGTTTACTAAGATCAGCCAACAACTGCACTTTTATTATGAATTAGTGTGGCAGATACTGTTGCCTACCGCATATTCTTTCCTGCCTTCTTCTCTGCCAACAGAGTCCTGATTCTGCTATTGAGGCAATGTACCAAGGTGAATACTTACTTGCCTAATCTAACATACAGCCAAGAATGGTTGCCACATGACATAGACTATATGTCTACAAAGGGTTTTAGGGAAATATTTTGCTTCTATAATTCTAATAAAGAAAAACATATCCTAACTTCCTTTAACTTATGCTTTAGTGGAAGTAACTCAACAGAGGAAACTTGAGAAAAATCTATATTCTGGGACACAGATTCCAAAATAGTTTACTCTATACTTTATAAACTAGTGCTCAGTGATGAAGAATCATGTGTATTGTGTGGCCTCACTGTTCCTGGTTTTGCATTACATGGTATATTCCCCTTATTTCTTTCCTGAAATGTTAAATTTCTGGCTTTAAATTCCAGTTCAAATACCATCACATATTAGAGATTTATTAAAACCAAACCTAGGAAAATCTCTAAATAGCATTTCAACAACCCTCGCAAATGGTTTTATTTCCAAGTACAATCTTGTGTATACCATAAAAGAAAATTTTCAAAAATGACTTTGGCCTGAAAGAATGATTATTCTCCCATAGCAAATGTTCAGTCAAAGACTGAGGAAATCTAGATCAGATCATCCAGACAGGACACAGATATCCTCAAACAAATGCACATCAGAATCCAAGCCAATATTGTGTTCCATGTAGACTAGATTCAAATTCTGCCTGACTTTTCTGCACTCTCACATTGACTCTGTTCTCATCAGATTTCTTAAAAATGGATTTCCTTTTATTACAGGTCACTAATGATTTAAATCACCTTGTCATCATTATAGTTTCCTGGTACTGAAGAATGTGTTTGAAATAGCTGAGATTCATGACAGCATCGTAGTTCAACCACTGATGGACTGAAATGACTTCTGTGTCTCAAAATCTCTCTGAGGATCTGAGTACCTGGTAAGCAAAGATTCCTGGTTGATATTCAATTGCTCAATCAGAAGTAAGATCATGCATATACGATGCTAACTGGATTTCCTCATCCTTATTTTGTGCCTGTGGTTCACAGGAGTCTTTTTTCAAATTACAACTGGAAGCTTTTTACAAAATTATTTTATGTAATTGAGATCATATTGCTTTATCACTGTTGCCTATACTCGGTTGAAATCAATTTACTCCAATCTCGCAGACCCCCAATAGGCCCTTGATCCAAACAGGCTGCTCGATTTAAATTTAAAAGAATACAAACCAACCATGAGGCTGACTGTCAGAGTCACATTCTATACATACACAAAGCAATAATAGATTTATATGAAGGCTAACTTGTTACAAGGCCCATTTTACTTTTATGAGCAAAAACCTAAGTTTTCTGAGATGCAGCAGCTCAAATTTTACAATTCTGTCTTTCCTCATTCGTTCCACTTACCAGGCAGCTGGTTGTAGATTGTGTCACCCACTAAAATAAACTGTTCAAGTCCCTCCCCTAAAGACTTTTCAATATTTCTGAGATAAATGTTGGAATTATATAAATTTCATTGTATTTAACTGCATAATGACTTTTTCGCAGCTGGTTTTTCCTAAACTAGAGAAACTGTACTCTCCTTGGTATGAAATGACAGAAATGACTTTACAGAGGATAGGAATGCTTGCATTAAGTTATTGATCTTCACATGGCTAACATATTGTCTTTTTCACATTATTAAGCAGATTAATCAAATTTACCAGCCTCACATTAAAAATAATCAATTGTGTCTCAAATATTTCTCTCCTTGTTAAAAATCTCATTACACACTGTGAGGAAGAAAACTTGCTTTAGTATTAGTCTTGTCATTAACAGACACTCAGAAATGAAAATCACAGGCTTTCCTGAAGTACTTAGAATATTTTATTTTATTTGATAGCTTAACTGCACTGGAAATTTTAAGAACAGGCTCTCTTTATGTTCACTAAAGAAGAATGGACACTGCTCTCATGACATTTAGAGAGCAACTGGCCCTTGACAACCTATGGATTAACCAGTTAAGCTTGCAGTTGCTGCTCTGCCTCGTTTTGTTTTGTTTTGTTTTGTTTAAGACCCAGGAAGTACTGACATCACTGTGGAAGTATAGAATTCAGTTTCACCAATAAATCAAACTTGGCTCAAGCTGTTAGTAATACTGTCACATTTACAAAGTCAGGCTGAGACTAAGTGACTCAGGGATTGATAACAAGACATAAAGCTTTTCACCTCCAAGCCCCTTGTCTTTAATCAGGCCAGGTCCATGTTGTTGGCCAAGACCTGGAAGGACCCAGAACCAGGGGTCATTCTCAGACGTGGCCTGCTAAGACTCCATAAGAACTATGAGGACAGCAAGGCCAGGTGTTGGATTTTCATAAACAGGTAAAAGGCCAAAGAGCTGAATGCAGTCAATAGAGATGGTCAAAGAGCAGGTGGTAAAGGTTTTAAAGGAATAAGAAAATTTTTATTTTTTATTTAAAAAGAAAGGAAATGCCTATGGCATGGCAGAAAGGATGGCTATCCCCACACTAGAGAGTGCTACTTTGTTTCTTCTTTAACACCAAGAGCCAGTGATAAAGGTCTAGGGAGAGATGTGATTATTATCAGGTGTGATTTTCAATGTTATATACCAACTTGGCTAGGCCAAGGTATCCAAATATTTGGTGAAACATTATTGTAGACATTTCTGTGACGATATTATTTAGATGAGAATAACATTGAAATCAGTAGACTTTGTGTAAAGCACGTTGCCCTCCATAATGTGGGTGGGCTTCATCCAATCAGTCGAAAGCCTTAATAGAAAAAGACTAAACTCCCTCCAGAAGAAGAGAGAATTCAGCCAGCAACCTGCCTTAAGACTACAGTGGCAACACCAACTCTGCTCTGTGTCTCCAGCCTGCCTGCCTATCCTGCAGATTTTGGACTTGACAGCCTCCATGATTGCATGAGCCAATTTCTTAAATCTCTCTCTCTCTCTCCAATCCCTCTGTTTTGTCCTATTTTGCTCTCTTTTTCCACCACATCCAAAACCATAATATATTATTCATACTTGTATGTCTTCCCTTTCTTTGAATGTAAGAAATGTCTCTGCTCCTTTCCAGTGATGATCCTTGCTGTTAAGCTCACATCTACTTCCTATTGAATCCTTCAGCAACTTGACTTAAAATTATTTTCCTTTTTCGCTTGAATATCATGACTCTGACTTCTCTCCTGGCTGTTTTCTTTGAATATACACCCATGCTCAAGTTGCTTTCTTCCAAAAAAATTCTTACTTCAACCTTGCCTGAAACATAAGTGAAAACCATAACTCTCTCTTCCTTCCCTACCAGACTTCCTTTCTAATTTCCTATTTATACTCTATCCCTCACTCTACTGAAATGCTCTTAATCATCATAATGATAACTGAATTTTAAAATGCCTATTACGGACACTTTATATAAAATACTTTGTTTTTAACACACCTTGTGAAGTAGATAGTATCATTAATACTATCATTTGCAAAAGAAAATTAAGGCTCAAAGACATTAAGTAGCTTCTTCAAGGTGACACAGCTATCAAGATTTAAACCTGAGTTGTTGTGATGTCTTTTAACATCTAGTTTTGCTTGCTTACTCATTGTCATTTTCTGAAATTCCCTGACATCACAGTCCCTATTCTCCTGTCTCTGTTCCCTTTCTCAAGCTTCTGTTTGCCTACCGGGGGAGCTTGCGTTCTACTTTCCTTCTGTTGGTGACCCACAGTTTCCTTAACAGCAGATCCACTAGCAGAACAGCATCAGTGACTCTGCTCTCAAGTTGAGCAGACTGCCTGTGAGGCACAGGCTTGAGTCCACCACAGAAGCATGGTCTGAGAAAGGGAAGGCTGTCTGCATCTGCTTTGTCCAGCCGGGCTCTGAGTCATGTGGTGAGTCCATAGCGGAAAGTGAGGGAAGCAGAGGGGCAAACGTGGGCATGCCTTCCACACCCTTCAGGGAATGCAGAAAGAAACCAAAACCAAGAAAGAAAAGCACAGCCAGAAGAAGAAAAAGGCAACCTTGAATACAATCTTAAGAATTTAGTTTCATGAAGAGAACATGACCCTCTAACCACACTTACTTAGAAGGAAGCTGGCTCACCACCAGAAAAGGCTGTTGGGCACCAACAGTGGTTTCACCACCGAGCGAAGAATGCGTTCCTCATACACAGCTGCAGCATGCCAAGCTTCGAAGCTTTCCCTAAGTTGTCATCTGAAATAGACTCATTGGCATGAAGGCTCTCAATTCTGAAAAATACCTGGTTATCCCCTCCATAACATGTTTACCTTTAACAGGTGCCTCCTATGCCCAAAGGAATAATTACAGTGAAGCCCTTGGGCATCCTTCCTGACCAGTGACAGGATATTTGGTGGGACATCCGATCAAGCTGGGTAGACATTTATCTTGTTCCCTTAGAGATAAGTCCTGGTTAAAGTTGTGATCCAAGCATTCCCTAATTCCACATTGGATCCATCATCCATGAACTTAGGTGCACATCCTTGATTCCATTTGCATTTTCACATTCATCCTAGAAACCGAAGTCTAATCTTATGCCCTGGGAATAGGGAGTGGAGGCACTGTCACTGCAGAGATTTGGCCTCTCCCATGGAAGCCATTATGCTCCTGATCCAGAGCTTTGTGGCACCCATTTCCCCCACTTATGTGAAGAGGCTGTCAAAAAGCTTCTCTTAGCAAAGCAGTGTTGAGTTACCAACAGCTGGTAGCTGTTCTCTGAAGTCAGGCTGCAGGCTAATGGGAGATTATGGGTTAAATGTGTGAGTTTGCCTGTGGGTGGCTGCCCTATAACCTGGACCTCCTGGAGACATGATGCCTTAACTGGAGGATGGCTGTCATGGTAGGAATTACAGAACCTGGCAAGACGGCAGGGAGAGATATTTCAGGGCAGTCAGGCTTTCCAGAACCCAAAATAACAACCAGTAGGAGGCCGCCTACATGGCCCCCGTAGAAGGTCAAGCCACCCCTGCTCTGTCAGCATGAGCCCTTTGAATCATCTCAACACTTTCCATTTAGCCAAGCTCTCCCCTTTCCCTGCCCACCACCCTTCTCAGGCTTCAGAGTTGTCTTTGAAATGGAGAGGCCATCAGGAATCATTTATCTTTTTACTTAGACTTGATAGAGAATTCAAATGGGTAAGGCACAAGATACTTGGGAGCCAGCACCCTCCTCTGATCACAGGACTGGAGAAACTCAATGCTGAGGCAGTCATAGAGAGCTGGCTAGAGCTCACATTGCCACAATTGCTCCCACAAATCCCAGTTATCCCAAGGATACCAAATCTGTTCCTTGACCCACTACTCCTTTTTCCTCAAAATGAGTGATGTAAGTATGACAGTCATCCACACACAAGATTCCTCTCCCACCGCTCACTTTCCATTCCTGCTAGAGGCTCCAAGACACAGCCAGTTAAGCTAAAGATTCCCTGGATTCCCCACAACATAGCAGCCGTGCTTCACAGAGGTGCTGCAGCTTGTTATGAGAGATGCCATGCGTGGTTCCTGGAGGGTGTATTTTCAATTAATCTGGATGCTTGGCACACTCCAAACATGAACAGAAGCCCAAGGTAGAAACAGATGCCGTGACTAGTTTACTCAGAAAGTGTTGAAAATGTTTAATCAATTAATGGTGATAACAAAGAGTCGTCTTGGAAGATAAAATGGCAATTCCCCAAGCTGCAGCACATTCACAACCAGCCTAACAGCTTATAAGCATTTAGGGTGACTGATGGACAAACACGAGAACTATGCAAATTATGAGAGTCCCCTTTTGTGTTTACATTTGTGCATATTTCTGGCTATTTTTGCAGAATGGCAGATTAGCAGCCCTGCTGATAATTTGATCTCTCTGACAGAAGTGAAAAATCATTCACTCTTCCCAGAAAGATGTTCCCCATTCCCCCAGTGTATGGATGTAACAAACTGCCTGGTTGTTACTGTGCAGACAGAAGCCACACACATGAGCAAGCACAACAATTTCTAGGACAAAATCATTAGAAAAATGTGGCAAAAAAAAGAAGTCAAAGCACAAGTAGTATGGTGAAATAAAAATTTCAAATATTTCATTCAAATAGTTTAACACCACAAAAATTTGTGATATGACCATAAAGGAATGTCATAATGTTTACTCATTCATCGTTCAACTTTATTTACCAACACAGGACCTCCTTAAGTGTCAGAATCTTTGTCTGCTTTTGTTCACTGCTATGTCCCTAGTACGTCTATAGCTGTCTGCTATGTAGAAATGACTAAAAAAAAATTGTTGAATTAAATGAATAAGTCCATTCATCAGTCTGCAAATATTTAGCGATCAAATAATTGAGTACACAGGCTCTTCCTTTCTACATTTGTCTATTCTCTGATTATTGGGAAATATTGCGTCTTCAGAGTATTCCTTTTGAGGGGTTATGTAAATATCTTGGCTTCTTATTACATTAATTTGGTTTTTGAAAACAAAAATGAAAACTTTAATGTACAAAAGAAAAAAATCATAATTTTAATCTTCTATTAGATAAATGGAACTATTGACATGTAAGAAAATCAAAAAACAGTCTTTGCATTAATGGTGTATTCTACAGAAAGCAAATGATCTAAATGCATTAATATAGAAGAATCACATTCTTTTCACTACTGTAGTTGCCATGAGTGTTTACATTTCATTAAACATTGAGATATACATGTATATCTGAAAAATAAAGTAGGATATTTTCAATTTTTGTCATTATTTTAAAAACAAATGTTAATCAGATATATTAGCTAATACAGATGGTTATTTGATTAAATTCACCATTAAAAACCTATTTTAGGACAGCAATGTGATCCTACTACACATCTATTAGAATGGCTAATGTACAAAAAATTTATAATACCAAATATTGACAAGGATGTGAAGCAACAGAAATTCTTATTCAGTGTTGTGGGAAATGGCCACTTTGGAAGCCAATTTGATTGTTTTTTAAAAAAGAAAAACATAGTTCTATCATCTGATCCAGTGACTGTGCTTCTGAATATTTACCTAATTAATTTGAAAGCATGTTCACACAAAATCCTGTACACAAATATTTATAATAGCTTTATTCATAATCTCCAAAAATTAGCAACTAAGAGGCTTGTCCATGGGTGAATGAGTAAACCCATAAACTCATAAACTGTAGTATTATTCAGTGATAAAAAGACATTAGCTAGCAACTCACAAAAAGACATATGCTAACCTTAATGTGACAACTCACAAAAAGACATATGCTAACACGAGGACAAGTGATTAGCAGCACAAACAATAAATAACACCATAGACATCTCAATTAGTTCAGCTTATACAATTCTGATAGCAAACAAATGAAGTTGAGCAAACTTTCCATTTCATGGGTGCCAAAACAATTGCACCAAATTAGTTGCTGGCGAGAGCAAAACTTTCAATTGAAATTTTAAAGAAGTAGGATCAAGATACCAAAGCATTTCTTTAGCATTAAAAAAATGCAATTCAAAAACTGTAACAGGAGATAAAACATGGCTTTACTAGTATGATCCTGAAGACAAAGCACAATCAAAGCAATGGCTGCTAAGAGGTGGAAGTGGTCCAGTCAAAGCAAAACTAGACAAGACAAGAGCAAAGGTTATGACAACAGTTTTGAGGATACTCAAGGTATTTTGCCTATTGACATTCTAGAGAAGCAAAGAATAATAACAGCTTCTTATTATGAGAGTGTTTTGAGAAAGTTAGCCAAAGCTTTAGCAGAAAAACTCCCAGTAAAGCTTTACCAGAGTCCTTCTCCACCATTACAATGCTCCTGCTCATTCCTCTCATCAAACAAGGGCAAGTTTGAGAGTTTCAATGGGAAATTGTTGGACATCCACCTTACAGTAATGATTTAACTCCTTGTAACTTCTTTTTGTTTCCTAATATTAAAAAATTATTAAAGAGAGCCCATTTTTCTTCAGTTAATAAAGTAAAAAAGACTGTATTAACATGACTAAATTCCCAGGACTCTCAGTTCTTTAAGGATAGACTAAACAGCTGGTATAATCACTTACAAAAGCATCTTGAACTTGATGAACCTTGTATTTGGAAATAAAATGTGTAGTCTTTAATTTTTATTCTTTAATTCCATTATTCCAAGAACTTGTGGAAGTCCCCTCATATATGTTTGCCTACACACATGTGTTTCATTGCTCTGTCAGCTGAGAATACCTAGAAACAACGACATTTCAGTAGCAACGCACACACCTAGTCCCCAGATCTTGTTTCTAAAACTACTTTCCAATAAAAAGACTCAGTGTGTCTTTTTTTTCCCCCCATTTATTTATTTTATTGCATTTTAGGTTTTGGGGTACATGTGAAGAACATGCAAAATTGTTGCACAGGTACACACGTGGCAGTGTGATTTGCTGCCTTCCTCCCCATCACCTACATCTGTCATTTCTCCCCTTGCTATCTCTCCCCAGCTTCCCACCCCACACCGTCCCTCCCCTATTTCCCCCCAACTGACCCCAGTGTGTAGTGCCCATTCAAAAGTGGGCAAAGGATATGAACAGACACTTTACAAAAGAAGATATACATGAGGCCAACAAACATATGAAAAAATGCTCATCATCACTGGTCATTAGAGAAATGCAAATCAAAACAACATTGAGATACCATCTCACGCCAGTTAGAATGGCGATCATTAAAAAATCTGGAGACAACAGATTCTGGAGAGGATGTGGAGAAATAGGAACACTTTTACACTGTTGGTGGGAGTGTAAATTAGTTCAACCATTGTGGAAGACAGTGTGGCGATTCCTCAAGGACCTAGAAATAGAAATTCCATTTGACCCAGCAATCCCATTACTGGGTATATATCCAAAGGAAGACTCAGTGTTTCTTTGAGAAATGACTGATGCTAAAACTTAGGTATAAATTATGCAAGGTAGTGTAGAGCATATCACTGTGCAAGAGGTAAAAAAGTACTCAAAATTTTGATTAATTTAAAAATTAAAAATTGCCTTGATGGGGAATGACAAAGGGATACAAAAGAAAACTGGAAGAACTCTAAATGGCCAACCGCCAAATGACAAATGACAAAAAAAAAATAATAATAATGAGCAAATTTAAGCTGCACAGTAAAATTGTTTTGAACTATAACACAAAGTATAAAATAAATACCCATTAGTCCATATGACAAAAATTAAATTATTGAATAAATGATTAAATAAATGGGAGGAAGAGACAAATCTCCTATGAAGAATAAATCCAAATAATTTAGGTAGATGCTCTGCATTTAAGCAGAGGAGCAAAACTCCCACTCCATAAACATAGTCTCTACATAGTGACTTTTTCACAGAGTACAGTGTGGAGGAAGGTTTTTAAAAACTAACTTTATAGTGGAGAAAACTAACAAATGGCACATAAGCCAGGCAACCAAGTCAATATCAACCATGATAAACTGTGTAGGTAATATGTACAATTATGATGTGGTGAGGATGGCACTTTGCTTCTGTAGTCTTCCACCCAAAATTAGTAACTCCAGTCTAATTATGAGAAAAGAAAAAAAAAATCCAGGCCAGGCACAGTGGCCTATGCCTGTAATTCTAGCACTTTAAAAGCTAAGGCAGGCAGATCACTTGAGGTCAGGAGTTCTACACCAGCCTGGCCAACATGGTAAAACCCCATCACTACTAAAAATACAAAAATTAACTGGACATGGTGGCACAAACTTGAAATCCCAACTACTTGGGAGGCTGGATAATCACTTAAATCCAGGAGGCAGAGTTACAGTGAGCCGAAATCATGCCACTGCACTCCAGCGTAAGCAACAGAGCAAGACTCCATCTCAAAAAAAAAAAAAAAAAAAATCCAGTATAGGGACATCCTACACATTTTCTGATCAATACTCAAAACTGTCAAAATCATCAGTAACAAGAAAAATCTGAGAAACTGTCTCAGCCAAGAGGAGCTTAAGGAGACATTACTAGTAAATGTAATGTAGTATCCTAGATGGCATCTTAGAACAAAAATGGACATTAAGTAAAGCCTAAGAGATCTAAATAAATTATAGACTTTGATGAATAATCATGTATTGATATTGCCACATTATAGCAAATATATCATACTAGTGTATGTTGCTAATAGGGGAAACTGGGTAGAGGGTACACAGGGATTCTATGTACTATATTTGCAATTTGTCTGTAAATCTAAAACTGGTCTAAAAATGAAGTTTATTTTTTAAAATTCTTATTATACAGCAATAAATACTAAAGCATTTACATGTGACAAAAGTGATATCTTGGATTCACTTTAAATATATTCAATCAAAAAAAGTGTGGGTGGATGTGGTGATTAATTTCATGTGTCATCTGGACTGAGTCATGAGGTGCCCAGAAATGTGGTAAAATATTATTCTGGGTATGTCTGTGATGGTGTGACTAGATGAAATTAATATTTGAACCAGTAGACTGAGCAAAGCCAATTGCCCTCTCTGACTGTGGGCCTAACCCAATCAATTGAAGTCCTAGATAGAACAGAAAGACTAAGCAAGGGGGAATACCTCCCACATGACTGCTTTAACTACTACATCAGTTTTTCCTACATTTGGACTCCTTACTATGAGCCTAAGGGCAATAAAAAGAAAATTTTAAAAACACAGAGAAAGTTGCCAGCACAGACTTCTACAAAGCAGAGATTCACATTATTAGGTTTTACAATCTTGCCACAGATGAGCTGTTATAAAAATGCCTTACCTCAGCACCAGCCCCAGTCAAGGACTGATAGATAAAACTCCCATCTCCCTGGGACAGAGCACCTGAGGGAAGGGGCAGCGGTGGGCACAGCTTCAGCAGACTTAAAAGTTCCTGCCTTCCAGCTCTGAAGATAGCAGTTGATCTCCCAGCACAGTGCTCAAGCTCTGTTAAGGGACAAACTTCCTCCTCATGTGGGTCTCTGATCCCCATGACTCCTGATTGGGAGACACCTCCCAGCAGGAGTCGACAGACACCTCATGCAGGAGAGCTCTAGCTGACATCTGATAGGTACCCCTCTAGGATAAAGCTTCAAGAGGAAGGAGAAGGCAGCAATCTTTGTTGTTCTGCAGCCTCCGCTGGTGATACCCAGGAAAACAGGGTCTGAAATGGACTTCTAGCAAACTACAGCAGACCTGCAGTAGAGGGGCCTGACAGTTAAAAGGAAAACTAACAAACAGAAAGCAATACCATCAAAATCAACAAAAAAGGATGACATGCTAAAAGCTTATCCTAAGGTCAACATCAAAGACCAAAGGTAGATAAATCCATAAAGATGGAAAAAAGGTGCAAAACACCTGAAAATTCCAAAAACCAGAATGCCTCTTCTCCTCCAAAGGATCACAACTTGTCACCAGCAAAAAAACAAAACTGGATGGAGAATGAGTTTGATGAATTGACAGAAGTAGCTTCAGAAAGTGGATAATAACAAACTCCTCTGAGCTAAAAGAGCATGCTCTAGCCCAATACAAGGAAGCTAAGAACCTTGATAAAATGTTACAGGAATTGCTAACCAGAATAAGTTGTTTAGCGAAGAACATAAATGACCTGATGGAGCTGAAAAATCACAGCACAAGAACTTCATGAAGCATACACCAGTATCAATAGCCTAATCAATCAAGCAGAAAAAAGGATACCAGAGATTGAAAATTAACTTAATAGACTTCTGACCAAGATGACCAAACAGAGGCAGCTCTGAAACGCAGTTCCCATACGGAGAGACACACACAGAAGCAGAGTGGTCTCCACAGTTCCAAACAAGATGCCAGGTTCATTTTGTGGGCCTGGTTGGACAGTGAGTATAAACCAAAAAGGGCAAGTTGAGGCAAGGTGGGGCACTGCCCCACACAGGAGGTGCATGCAACTGACTGGAGGATTGGGGTCTCTCCCCCCGAGACTTCAGTTGGGATACTGCACTTCACCCAAGCCCTCCACAACCCACAGAACAGGAGATCTTCGCTGCTCTGAAAAGCACCCATGAGCTGCCTGAACAGGGCTGAGCAGCAACTCTGGCAGTGCCAGGGGTGTCAGCACAGATCTAGGTGGAAGCACTGGCTGATCCCCAGAGAGCCCACGGGATGGAGCTATCCACCACCCAGAAAGAAAGGGACCTGAAAGCAGGGAATCAGACCATAGGGCTGGGAGGATCCCTCCCTTACAAAGCACAGCAGGCTGAAGCCTTCTCACTTGAGAGTATCGCAGCCAACACATCAACCAGAGCATGACCAGGAGAGATAGAGCTCAGCAGGGGGAAGGGCAGCCATGATTGCAGAGGTGGACCTAATCTTCCTGAGTAAACAAAAGATGCAGGAAATCTACACAGCAGCTTCACTGAATCTGTGGCAGCCCCCCAGCACTTTGCAGGCAAACAGGAAAGGCTGCCTCCCCAAGCAGCTACCTGAAATTAAAGCTAAATAAATCCAAGAAGATGGAAATAAACCAGTATAAAAAAGATGAAGCCATCAAGGACCAGAATGCCTCACCCCCACTAAGGGAACACAACTCACCAGCAAGAGAACAAAACAGAATGGAGAACAAATTTGATGAATTGACAGAAGCAGGCTTCAGAAAGTGGGTAGTAACAAACTTCTCTGAGCTAAAAGAACATGTTCTAACCCAATGCAAATAAACTAAAAACCTTGAAAAAAAGGTTAGACAAAATGCTAACTAGAATAACAAGCTTAGAGAAGAACATAAACGACTTCATGGAGCTGAAAAACACAGCACAAGAACTTCGCAAAGCATACACAAGTTTCAATAGCTGAATTGATCAAGCAGAAGAAAGGATATCAGAGATTGAAGATCAACTCAATGAAACAAAATGAGAAGGCAAGAAAAGAGAAAAAAGAGTGAAAAGAAATGAATGAAGCTTTCAAGAAATATGGAATTATGTGAAAAGATCTAATCTACCCTTGATCAGTGTACTGGAAGATGATGAGGAGAATGAATCCAAGCTGGAAAACACTCCTCAGCATATTATCCAAGAGAACTTCCCCAACCTGGCAAGGCACACCAACATTCAAATACAAGAAATACAGAGAACATCACAAAAATACTCCTCAAGAAGAGCAACCTCAAGGCACACAATCTTCAGATTCACCAAAGTTGAAATGAAGGAAAAAATGCTAAGGGCAGCCAGAGAGGAAGGTTGGGTCACACACAAAGGGAAGCTCATCAGACTCACAGCAGATCTCTCAGCAGAAATCCTACAAGCCAGAAGAGAGTGGGGGCCAATATTCAACATCCTTAAAGAAAAGAACTTTCAACCCAGAATTTCATATCCAGGCAAACTGAGCTTCATAAGTGAAGGAGAAATAAAATCCTTTACGACAAACAGTTGCTGAGAAATTTTGTCACCACCAGACCTGCCATACAAGAGCTCCTGAAGGAGGCATTAAACATGGAAAGGAACAACCAGTACCAGCCACTGCAAAAAAGAACCAAATAGTAAAGACCTATGATGAAATGAAGAAACTGTGCCAACCAAAGGGCAAAATATCCAACCAGTAACAAAATGGCAGGATTAAATACACACATAACAATATTAATATTAAATGATGTAAAGAGACTAAATGCCCCAATCAAAAGATGCAGACTGGCAAACTGTATAAAAAGTCAAGACCCATTGGTGTGCTGTATCCAGGAGACCCAACTCACTGGCAAAGACAGACATAGACTCAAAATAAAGGAGTGGAGGAAGATTTATCAAGCAAATGGAGAGAAAAAAAAAATAAAACAAGCAGGGGTTGCAATCCTAGTTTCTGAGAAAACAGACTTTAACCAACAACGATCAAAAGAGACAAAGAGGGGCACTATGTAATGATAAAAGGATCAATACAACAAGAAACAGATAACTATCTTAAATATATGTGTACCCAATACAGGAGCTCCCGGATACATAAAGCAAGTTCTTAATGACCTACAAAGAGACTTAGACTCCTGCACAATAATAGTGGGAGACTTTAACACTCCACTGTCAATATTAGATAGATCAATGAGACAGAAAATTAACAAGGATATCCAGAACTTGAACACAGATCTGGACCAAGTGAACCCAATAGACATCTACAGAACTCTCCACCCCAAATCCACATAATATACATTCTTCTCAGCACCACATCACACCTACTCTAAAATTGACCATGCAATTGGAAGTAAATCACTCCTCGGCAAAAGAACGGAAATCATGACAGTCTCTCAAACCACAGTTCAATCAAATTAGAACTCAGGATTAAAAACTAACTCAAAATCATACAACTTCATGGAAACTGAACAACTGGCTCTTGAATGTCAACTGGATAAACAATGAAATGAAGGCAGAAATGAAGATGTTCCTCAAAACCAGTGAGAACGAAGACACAATGTCCCAGAATCTCTGAGACACATTTAAACTGGTGCCAAAAGGGAAATTTATAGCAATAAATGTCCACGTGAGAAACAATAAAAGATCTAAAATCAACACCCTATCATCAAAAGAGCTAGAGGAGCAAGATAAAAAATAAAAATAAAAATAAATAAATTTTAAAAACTCAAAGCTAGCAGAAGACAAGAAATAAATAAGATCAGAGCAGAACTGAAGGAGATAGAGACATAAAAGAACTTTCAAAAAATCAATAAATCCAGGAGGTGGTTTTTTGAAAAGATCAACAAAATAGACTGTTAGCCAGACTAATAAAAAAGAAAAGAGAGAAGAATCAAATAGATGCAATAAAAAACAATAAAGGGAATATCACCACCGATTTCACAGAAATAAAACTACCATCAGAGATTACTACAAACAACTCTATGCACGCAAACCAGTAAATCTGAAGAAATGGATAAATTCCTGGACACTTGCACCCTCCTAAGCCTAAACCAGGAAGAATTTGAAATCCTGAATAGGATAACAAGGGCTCCAGTTGAGGCAGCAATTAATAGAATACTAACTAAAAAAATTCAGGTCCAGATGGGTTCACAGCTGAATTCTACCAGACATACAAATAGGAAATGGTACCATACCTTCTGAAACTATTTCAAACAATACGAAAAGAAGGAATCCTCCCTAACTCATTTTATGAGACCAACATCATCCTGATACCAAAACCTGGCAGAGACTCAACTAAAAAAGAAAACTTCAGGCCAATATCCATGATGAACATCGACACAAAAATCTTCAATAAAATACTGGCAAACTGAATGACACAGCACATCAAAAAGCTCATTCATCACGATCATGTAGGCTTCATCCCAGGGATGCAAGCCTGTTTCAACATACACAAGTCTATAAATGTAATCCATCACATAAACAGAGCCAAGGACAAAAACCACATGATAATCTCATTAGATGTAGAGAAGGGCTTTGACAAAATTCAACAGCCTTTTATGCTAAAAACCCCCAATAAACTTGGTATTCATGGAATATATCTCAAAATAGTAAAAGCTATCTATGACAAACCCACAGCCAATACCATATTGAATGGGCAAAAACTGAAAGCATTCCCTCTGAAATCTGGCACTAGACAAGGATGCCCCCTCTCACCACTCCTGTTCAATATAGTATTGGAAGTTCTAGCAAGAGAAATCAGGCAAGAAAAATAAATAAAGGGTATTCAAATAGGAAAGAAGAAAGTCAAATTGTCCCTATTTGCAGATGACATGATTGTATATTTAGAAGACCTCATCATCTCAGCCCCAAATCTCCTGAAACTGATAAGCAACTTCAGCAAAGTCTTGGGATACAAAAATCAATGTGTAGAAACCACAAGCATTCCTATACACCAATAACAGACTAACAGAGAGCCAAATCAACAGGGAACTCCCATTCACATTTGCTACAAAGAGAATAAAATACCTAGGAATACAACTAGCAAAGGATGTAAAGGACCTCTTCAAGGAGAACTACAAACCACTGATCGAGGAAATCAGAGAGGAAACAAACAGATGGAAAAACATTCATGCTTATGGTTAGGAAGAATCAATATTGTGAAAATGACCATACTGCTCAAAGTAATTTATAGATTCAACACTATCCCCATCAAATTACCAATGACCTTCATCACAGAACTGGCAAAAAAACCACCTTAAACCTCCCATGGAACCAAAAAAGAGTCTGCATAGCCAAGACAATCCTAAGCAAAAAGAACAAAGTTGGAGACATCATGCTGCCTGACTTCAAACTATACTACAAGGCTAACGTAATCAAAACAGCATGGTACTGGTTCCAAAACAGAGACAGACAGATGGAACAGAACACAGCCTCAGAAGTCACACCACATATCTACAACCATCTGATCTTTGACAAACCTGACAAAAACAAGCAATGGGGAAAGGATTACCTGTTTAATAAATGGTGTTGGGAAAACTGGCTAGCCATGTACAGAAAGCAGAAACTGGGCCCCTTCCTGACACCTTACACTAAAATTAACTCCAGATAGATTAAATACTTAAACACAAGATCTAACACAATAAAAACCCTAGAAGGAAACCTAGGCAAAACCATTCATGACATAGGCATAGGCAAGGACTTCATGACTAAAACACCAAAAACATTGGCAACAAAAGCCAAAATAGACAAATGGGATTTAATTAAACTTTAGAGCTTCTGTACAGCAAAGAAACAATCATTAGAGTGAGCTGGCAACCAAGAGAATGAGAAAAAATTTTTGCAATCTACCCATCAGACAAAGGGCTAATATCCAGATTCTACAAAGAACTAAAACAGATTTACAGGAAAAGAAACAAACAAACCCATTCAAAAGTGGGGAAAGGATATGAACAGACACTTTTCAAAAGAAGACATTTATGAGGCCAGCAAACATATGAAAAAATGTTCATCATCACTGGTCATTAGAGAAATGCAAATCAAAACCACATTGAGATACCATCTCACGCCAGTTAGAATGACAATCATTAAAAAATCTGGAGGCAACAGATGCTGGAGAGGATGTGGAGAAATAGGAACATTTTACACTGTTGGTGAGAGTGTAAATTAGTTAAACCATTGTGGAAAACAGTGTGGCAATTCCTCAAGGATCTAGAAACAGAAATTCCATTTGACCCAGCAATCCCATTACTGGGTATATATCCAAAGGATTATAAATCGTTCTATTATAAAGATATGTGTACACATATGTTCATTGTGGCATTGTTTACAATAGCAAATACCTGGAACCAACCCAAATGCCCATCGATGATAGACTGGACAAAGAAAATGTGGCACATATACACCATGGAATACTATGCATCCATAAAAAATGATGAGTTTGTGTCCTTTGTAGGGACATGGATGAACCTGGAAACCATCATTCTCAGCAAACTGACACAAGAACAGAAAACCAAACACCACATGTTTTCACTCATAGGTGGATGTTGAACTATGAGAACCCATGGACACAGGGAGGGAAGCATCACACAGTGGGGTCTGTTAGGGGGGAATAGGGGAGGGACAGTAGGGGGTAGGGAGGTTAGGGAGGGATAACATGGGAAGAAATGCCAGATATAGGTGATGGGGGGGGATGGAGGCAGCAAACCACATTGCCATGTAGGTACCTATGCAACAATCCTGCGTGTTCTGCACATGTACCCGAGAACCTAAAGTGCAATTATATATATATATATATTATATATAATATATATTATATATATATATAATATACATATATATTATATATATATAATATATATTATATATAATATATATTATATATATAATATATTATATATATTATATATAATATATATATTATATATAATATATATATTATATATTATATTGTGCATGAAGTTGTGCATGAAGCTATAGTTTTCAGTGCTATATAACATTCAATTTTTGTCTGTTTCTCAATTATTCATTTGTTCTTCTGTTTATGTACACTTGAATTTTCTTTTTTCCTTTTTTTATAGATATATTCTCTAGTTTTTATTTTCTAAAAAAGTCTTACATTACCTTTAATTTTTACATTTAAAAAAATAAAGGTATAATTTACATATAGAAAAATTCATGCTTTTTTTCTGGTGAGATTATATATATTATATAATATATAATATATATTATATAATATATATATTATATATTATATAATATATATTATATATATAATATATAATATATATTATATATATAATATACATATTATATAATATATATTATATATTATATATAATATATATTTTATATATATAATATATATTATATATAATATATTATATTTATATATATATTATATATATAATATATTATATATAAAATATATTCTCTAGTTTTTATTTTCTAAAAAAGTCTTACATTACCTTTAATTTTTACATTTAAAAAAATAAAGGTATAATTTACATATAGAAAAATTCATGCTTTTTTTCTGGTGAGATTATATATATTATATAATATATAATATATATTATATAATATATATATTATATATTATATAATATATATTATATATATAATATATAATATATATTATATATATAATATACATATTATATAATATATATTATATATTATATATAATATATATTTTATATATATAATATATATTATATATAATATATTATATTTATATATATATTATATATATAATATATTATATATAAAATATATTCTCTAGTTTTTATTTTCTAAAAAAGTCTTACATTACCTTTAATTTTTACATTTAAAAAAATAAAGGTATAATTTACATATAGAAAAATTCATGCTTTTTTTCTGGTGAGATTATATATATATAATATAAATATTATATATATTATATTATATATAATATATATATTATATATATAATATTTATATTATATATTATATAATATATTATATATAATATTTATATTATATATATAATATATATTATATATATAATATATTATATATAATATATTATATATATAATATATTATATTATATATAGAATTTTATATTATATTTTTGTTTATATATATTATATTTATATATATATTTATATAAAAATTTATTTATATATATTATATTTATATTATATATAGAATTTTACATATAGAAAAATTCATGCTTTTTTTCTGGTGAGATTATATATATATAATATATATTATATATTATATTAATATATAATATATATATTATATATATAATATATATATTATATATAATATATTATATATAATATATTAATATATAATATATATATTATATATTAATATATATTATATATTAATATAATATATATTATATATATTATATATATATAATCTCACCAGAAAAAAAGCATGAATTTTTCTATATGTAAATTATACCTTTATTTTTTTAAATGTAAAAATTAAAGGTAATGTAAGACTTTTTTAGAAAATAAAAACTAGAGAATATATCTATAAAAAAAGGAAAAAAGAAAATTCAAGTGTACATAAACAGAAGAACAAATGAATAATTGAGAAACAGACAAAAATTGAATGTTATATAGCACTGAAAACTATAGCTTCATGCACAACTTGAATGAATTTTGTAAACATAATATTGGGGAAGAAGGCTTAGAAGACAAATTAAAAGCAATTTTATAGAGCTCAATAGTATTCTTTGAAGACATACATATGTGATTAAAATTATGATACTTTTACAACCAGGAATAATGAACACAAAATCCAGGGTAATGTTTACCTCTTGAAGAAGAGATAGGAAGAGGGCATGTGTAAACGTTACATTTGTATCTTCGAGAGTACTGGGAATGTTGTGCCTATATTAGGAATTAAAATCAAAAAAGTTTTTTTATTACTATGTCTGATTACTTACAGATATGTTACATTTATTTCTTTATATAAAATAGTATATACTATAATGTTTTACAGTATCATTACCTCTGTTTCTCCTATCATACTGAAACACAAATTCTAACAATACTCAATTAATGTAAGAAGGTTTCCTTCTGAAAATGTATACTTCCTTAGTCTCTATCCACTGATAAGAGAAACACACACACACACACACACACACACACACTCTCTCTCTCTAAATTTTGTGGCAAGGTAGAGTTGATGCTCTTTTTGATGGTTTTCTTTCCCACTATGTAACATTGTTAATACACCTTTGGAAATGAGCTTGAAAGAAGGTAATAACTGCCATTAAATCACTCACATTGATGGATATATAAAAGAGGATAAAATAGCCCATTAAAGAAAAAATGGAAATCTTTGCCTCTTCTTAGCACCCCCATGTGGCCACCAGAGAAAAAGGCAAGCATTGTTGCTCAGAGATAAATTATGAGCCCCCATATCAGTATCATGCTGTGTTTATTTCATATGTTAGTGAATACTTTATTAACAAACTAAAGAGAAAGTTTTTTATTTTATATTTTAATAGATTATCTAAAAAGAAAAAAACAAAGCATATTCTACAACATCCAAAACAAGAAAGTAACTCTCATGTAAAGCAGCAGTGCTAGTTATGTTTCACTGAACAGCGTCTATAAGTTGTTCCTTTCGGGAGGAAAAAGTATATCTTGGTAAAACAACTTTAAGATATTCAGTATGCTACCTCCAATGGGATATTAACAGTGAACATCAGCTTAGTAAACACTCCAAAAAGTCCTACAGTCAAAAATATGTTTCACTGTTTCATTTATCATTACTTTTCAAAAGGAAAGTTCTATGAAAGTAGTTTGATATCTCATTTTAAGACATGCTGAAATAAAACTTTAAATTCTCATAGTTTGTTTTTTTTTTTTTTTTTTTTTTTTTACTTAAGGAATTCCTAATGACTGGCATTGTAACAGCCATCACACAAGTATAGAATTATGTTGTTGATATGGTTTGGCTTTGTGCCCTCCTCACCCAAATCTCATGTTGAATTATGACCTTCAGTGTTGAAGGAGGGGCCTATTGGGGGGTGACTGGACCATAGGGGTGGTTTCTAATGGTTTAGCGCCATTCCCCTAGTACCGTCTCATGACAGGGTTCTCACGAGACATGATTGTTTAGAAGTGTGTGGCACCTGCCCCTTCGCTCTCTCTCTGTTGCTCCATCATGTGAAGCTTGTGCCTGTTCCCCTTCACCTTCTGCCATGATTCTATGTTTCCTGAGGCCTCCTGTACAGCCTGTGAAACTGTGAATGAATTAAACCTCTTTTCTCCATAAATTACCCAGTCTCAGATACAACTTTATAGCAATATGAGAATGGACTAACACAGCTGTTTAATGAGTGTTTAATATCAGGTGGTCAATTCAGTGGATTGTGGTTAAATGAACAAACATGAATCAGTCAAATGCAGAGAATAATAAAAAACTCTTCATGTAGAATCCAAGTTACTTTCAGACAACACTTCTAATTGGCTGTGTTGATTTTTGCTAAGAAAATATTTCAGTCTAGCCTTACCTTTGCTTTAGTAGTTATCAGTTAAGCACATCGATAGTGATCTATTTCAGATATTCTTCAAATTAGCCAGAATAAGTGGCATCAAGGAAAGCTTGTATTTGCAATGCTTGGGAGTTTCTATTTGTTCCTGTTACTGTTTAAAATGCTATAACATATATCCCAAAGGAATGATTATGCATCTATTACTGACATTTTGTAAGGACAAGCAATAGAGTGCCTGTCTTAGTCTCATCACATATCTCCCAAAGTTTCTGAGAATCTTTTTTTTTTTTTGAGTCAGAGTCTCACTCTCACCAGGCGCCAGGTTGGAGTGCAGTGGCAGGATCTCAACTCACTGCAACCTCTGCCTCACGGTTTCAAGCAATTCTCTTGCCTCAGCTTCCCGAGTAGCCAGGACTACAGGCACGTGCCACCACACCCAGCTAATTTTTGTATTTTAGTAGAGACAGGGTTTCACTCTGTTGGCCAGGATGATCTCAATCTCTTGACCTCATGACCTGCCCGCCTCAGCCTCCCAAAGTGCTGGGATTACAGGTGTAAGCCACCGCACCCAGCCTGAAAATCTTACTATTAAGAATTCTTCATTGGTCTGACCTATGAGAGAGGTACTTATTCAAAATATACAGCAGATTTAGTTCCTGCCTTGATAAGTAAAAATTTAGTTATTAATAACAAGAATTTATCCTATATCGATAACATCAAAGAATAGTAAGGAACAACAATATTAACAGCCTCTTACAAACCTACCTTCTTTTTTCTAGCATATGTAAATGTTCTCTCTCTCTCTCTCTCTCTCTCTCCCTCCCTCCCTCTCCATCTCTCCACATACAGATGCTTCTCAACTTAGATAAAGTTATATCCCAACAGATTCATTATAAGATCAAAATATTCTAAGTTGAAAATGTATATAATAAACAAAATATCATAGATAAGCCTAGCCCTTAAACATGCTCACTTACATTAGCACTGCTGGCTGCAGCTCACTGCCCCGGCTCAACATTGCAAAGCATTTTATAACATATCTCTGGCCCAGGAGAAGATCAAAATTTTAAATTAGGAGTACAGTTTCTACTGAACAAATATTGCTTTTGCATCATAGCAAAATTGAAAAATCAGAAGTTAAAAAATCATTAAGTCAGGGACTTAGGGAGATACATATGTATATCTTCCACTAAAGGATTTTGTTAGAGGATAAACATTCTCAATCATCACAACATTTTATAAGAGACAATCACTCCAATTATTCTTCAGAAGTATAAACTTAAAAGGTGTGTTGGCCACATTCAGTCAGTGAGAAGTCAGTTATTGCATAAAACACTGACATTGCATTTTAAAGATATTTTTAAAGCACAAAAACTTACTTTTTATTGTTTTGAATGTCAGAAAGTTACTGTATTAATCAGCATTCTCCAGAGAAACCAAACCAATAGGATATAGAGAGATTATGCATACAAAAGATTTATTATAAGAATTGGCTCACATGGTTATGGACACCAAGGAGTCCCAGGATATGTCATCTGCAAGCTGGAATACCAGGAAAGCCAGTGGTAGAATTCAGTCATGGTCTGAAAGCCCAAGAACCAGGGGCTTTGCTGTCCAAGCACAGAAGACAGAAGAGAGAGACAGTATTCATCCTTTCTTTAATCAATATACTGATTCAAATGCTAATCTCTTCTAGAAACAACTTAACAGACATACACAGAAATGTTTTGCCAGCTATCGGGTCATCCTGTAGGTAGCCCAGTCAAGTTGACACATAAAATTAACCATAATAACAATACAGACCCACTGTAGAAAGTTCAAATAAAAGTAAGCATGAGAACTTAGCCCAGACAAGTAGGATACACCCCAACCAGCAGTTTCACCATAACAGGCTGCCCTCACTCGATGCGTATGTGTACACCTGACACCATATCTAGATGCATCAAATAATGTTTTACACAGAACTAGGCTTTCTGTTCATATTAGCAAGAGTTTTCAAATATAAATTTTAGTACAAAATGAGGAAGCAACAAGTGTCTGAAAAAGCAGAAAGAATTAATAACCAAGGGGGAAAGTTATTATAATACAGACATTAAATAAAACAGGACAAACAAAAATAATTTAAAATAAGTATAACTGACATGCTCAGAGAGATTCTCAAAAGTAGGGCATCCTTTGGCCAGGCACAGTGGCTCACACCTGTAATCCAACTCCTTCACTTGAGGTCAGTAGTTCAAGACCAGATTGGTCAACGTAGTGAAGCCCAATCTCTACTTAAAAAAAAATAATAGCTGGGCATGGTGGCACACACCTGTAATACCAGCTACTTGGGAGGCTGAGGCAGGAGAATTGCTTGAACCCAGGAGGCAGAGGTTGCAGTGAGCCTAGATCACACAACTGCACTCCAGCCTGGGTGACAGAGCAAGACTTTGTGTCAAAGACAAACAAATCAACCAACACCAACAACAACAAAAAAATAGGGCATCTTTGGGAAATAAATTACTAAAGAGCTTGGAAATCTAAAATCTGATTTTTACCTTTTAAAAACAATCAATGCATAGCTGACCAGTAAAACAACCATAAATGAAAAGTAAATCAGCAAGTTGGCCCATCAAACAGGGTCATTATCCAAGAATAACATGCAAAAAACAAAAAGAAATTAAAATGAAAGAGAAGAGATACAAAGATCCAGAAGTTTCATTATCTGTATATATATATATATATATATATATATATATATATATATATATATATATTTTTTTTTTTTTTTTTTTTTTTTTTTTTTTTTTGAGACAGAGTTTCTCTCTTGTTGCCCAGGCTGGAGATCTGTATTTTTTTTAATTAAAAATGTTTTTCTTTTATTTTTTGTGACAGGGTCTCCCTCTGTGGCCCATGCTGGAGTGCAGTGGTGTGATCGGTTTTATGCCTCCATTTTTTATGCAATTACTAAGATAGATTAGATGATGGTGATGATGAATTTAGATGATTGCTGGATAGATTGACAGATAAAACAGATGTCTTTTCCTGTTTTTTCTTTTGTGTGTGTGTGTGTGTGTTTTTTTTTTTTAAGTATGATCTCATACTTTTTTAGAAATGCATTATGGAGAAGTTCATCCATTCTCTACTAAGGCAAAGAGAATAATATAAGAAATCCATATGCACCTATTACTCATCTCCAATAATTATCACCATTTTGTCACTCTTGCTTTACCTATCATGCACCACATATTTTTTATTCTGGAGAATTTTTAAGCAAATCCTAGACCATTCACCATTTCACTTGTACCCACCTTATTTTGCTTTTTCTCTAACTGATAGGAACTTCTCTTTATAATACCTGTAACCTGTATCATATCTGACAAAATTAATAGGAATCCCCTAAAGTTGTCTAATATCTAGTCCATATTTAAAATTTCCCCAATTATTTTAAAGATTTCTGTGTAGTTTGTATGCCTTTGTAAGTTAACCCAAAGTTCTTCATAATATGTTTTGTTGTTTTTCTAGATCCTCTGCAGCACTAGATATGTATTTAATACTTACCACACAACAGGTAAAAATTGCCCTTTTTTTTTTTTAGAATTTCCACATGAGAGGAAATTTCAATTACTAGTGAGGTTAGACATATTTTCATTTACTTATTTGCCTTTTAGTATGCTTTTGTGCTTGTGCGAATTATATGGCCATATTCTTTGTCCATTTAGTGTTTTTTCTTGGGTATTTGTGGGAGCTTATTTAGGTTAGTGCAAAAGTAATTGCAGTTTTTGCCATTTATTTTAATGGAAAACCTCAATTATTTTTGCACCAACCTAATAAATTCAGGTAATTTTTCTGTATTTTTGTTGCATTATAAGTGTTTTCCTTGAATCTGTTTTTTGTTTTTATAACTTTTTAATTTTCACATTTGCCAATCTCCACAATGACCTCTGCAGTTTATATTCAATATTATATTTAATAGTTGCCTGAAACTTTTTCTGAGAATTATTTTCTCACCAGTTAGAATTACAAATATTGATTAATAAACTCTCCCCAGTTTGGAGTTTAGCATAATTTATAGCCCAAGTCTTAAGAAGATATTTTGCAAATGATCAGTTAGACATACAAAGTTTTATTTTCTACAGGAAAAATAAAAAATCATACAAACAGAAAAATTAAAATAGAATTCCTAGCCCAACTTTCTATCTTCAAAATCACAAAAAAGAATTTCTTTCCCAGAAAAAGTAATTCACTTATTATGCGCAGCAATGGAAATGATAAAATTCCAGAACAGCCAAAACCAATTTGAAGCAGGTTATTGAATACTCCCCAAAATGGACTGTTGGTTTTCCAGGAATATTCACAATGACCTCATGCTCTTTTATCAGAATAACATTTCGAGGAGATTATTTTAAATGTATCCTTGAAATCTTACCTCATGAAACCTAGAGCTCTGAAACTAAGCTTGAGTACTCGCAGTGTGAGCAGGAGGAAAATAGCATGACAATTTTGATGCATATTTGTAGAATACTCTTTTTATGCATATTATTTCCAGTGAGGGTAGAACAGCTGCAGGAGAGAGAGAGAATGCACACTGGGGAGTAGAGAGGAGAGGATCTTGTAGACCTTGTTATAAAAAAGAAAGCTCATTTCAAAGTCAGATAAAGGAGAATTTATGTATTTGTCCTTTCTCTGGCTTTACGGAATAACTTATTAGCATTTCTTCTTCTCTATTTTTTTAAATGTTTTATAGAGATGGGGGTCTCAATATGTTGTTCAGGCTGGTCTCAAACTCTTAGTCTAAGGCAATCCTTCACCTCAGCTTCCCAAAGCTCTGGGGATTACAAGTATGAACTACTATTCCTTGCCTTCTTCCTCTCTATCCAATCTTTCCATTGTTTACCAGCCCCAATATATGTGGGCCGAGAGTTATACCCATACAGCATGTGATTTCAAGACAAAACATTAACACTAATAAAAATAAGAGTGGACCCAAATCAGTCAGTGTCTCTCTACTTTTTAGTCACCTTTTGCTTGTATAGAAATCTCTCCACCTCTCTTTTCCTGCGCACAGCATCATAAGCCTTGAATCCTTGAAGCTATTCTCTCATGCATGTCATATATCCTGTGTCCAAGTATGGTCAGTATGAGGTAGCTATCACTGAGAGCCCTTGTGGAAAATTAATGGCTGACTACAGAGGGCAAAATGATAGGACAAATGGCTCTGTCACCACGGCCAGCCTGGAGGCTGAAAGAAACTCAGAGTCTGGGCAAATCCCTCTATGTTTCATACACTTGCTTCTTTGTTAATCCCGTCTCCCTGTCAGCAGCTGTCCTTCATTGTTTGGTTGGGTGGAAAGGTTGTCTCATTTTCTACAGACGTTTTCTATTTTTTTTCCAATTTGTTAATGATTCAAAGAACACATTTCAGAAATTCCTTGAGACCCTCTCCATGCCAGACAGGAGTCTTCCCTGTCATTTATTTAAGGAAAAACAGTGGAATGTGTTTTGTACAATGCCAGGAAAATATGAGTCTGTATCCCGTTATGGATTGCTGAATTTAAATGCTTTTAAGAAATTCAAAAAAAAAAAAAAAAAAAAAAAAAGAAAAAATCAGCTAAGGATACTTAATATCCTAAGGTTACATCCAGCTAATACCAATACATAATTAGGTTAATACAGAGAATGAGGGGAAAGGTCAATATTGTAAAAGTCACATTAGCATGACTGGATGATTTATAAATTTCACACTTTTCAGCAATGTCTCAGAGTCATTAAATATTCTTTGTTTTCCAATTGAACTTCCAGGCCAGAAAAAGACAATGTAAAATAAAGAAGCAGAGTGGTTAACTTCTCCAGTGTCAAGGTCATGCCCAAACTGAGCAACTGAAGGGGATGACTCAGAAGCTCACCTGCATCCTAATTCCTTTAAAAAGGCCAAACGTGCATTCTGACCAAGGAAATTTTTTGACACGTAAATCCTTAAAAGTTCTCATCAGTAGTCTAACACTCCTTCACTTTTCCCCTTCCTATTACTGATAACTGATTTTTAACCAAAGACTTACAGTTACTTCAGTGATCCTGGCACAAAAGCTGACCATAAATTTCACTGGAAACATTACTGATGCCTTGGCTTTTCTCTTTAGTCTGTTCTGACGTTTCTCTACAGAAACAGTCCTGAAGTTCTGAAGAGTCAATTGGTACTTTTACAGACTTTTTGAAGGTCTTCTTAAGGAAGATCTTTTCATTCACATACCCTTTCCACAAACAGCATAACTAAAACCAATCCATGACTTAAAGTTGTCACATACTCCATAAAATACTAAGGAGCTTTTCATTCCTATTTATAGGAATTTAGGGAAAGTGCCCTCAAAGCAACCCATCCAGTTAGCAAGTCTTTCGTCTAGCTTGTTAGAAGTTTGTGCTGGGAAACTTCTGGGCACAGCTCTTATAGTCAAAACTGTCATTTCACCCTGATTATATGATTCTCTTTTTTTGCCAAATCTGATTTGTAAGCTCTTCCGCAAAGGCCATTTGTAAGAGGGTTCAGAAGCACCCATTTGCTTGGCATCTCTATATCTTTTACCAAAATTTATTAGATGTTATATGCATGCCATTAAAAAGTCTAAAAGTACTTTAATAGCAAGCTAAGTATTTGAGATTTGAGATTTACTCTTTACAAGGCTCCATTCTAGCCTTGCAAGTTGGTCTTCCACGACCCATTAGATCTTGCCAACTCCCACTGCACGCTCTTGGGCATTAATAACACATTGACTGAGCACTTCTTGTATTAACAGACCAAGCCTTGGCCCCAGATCCACTCCTCTCTGTACTCTCTCAGGTTCCTGAAATTCCTGCAATCCCGGCTTTCTCTCACTGAAGTATGTACCACCATCCTCACATGACGATGCAATGTATGTGTTCCTTATTTTCCCCATTCCTCCACATCCATTGATTGTTTCACAAAGTAAATCATTATAATTCCAAATTGGCTGGAAACTGATGGATTTCCACATATTCTTAAGTACAGGAATAACTAAATCACAAGCAGAAGAAATTAAACCACATTTCAATTTCTATAGGTAGCTAAGTACTCACTGAGCATCTACTTTGGGCCCAACATTATGAGAGAAATCAAAAAAGTATGAGGAAATGGTTCTCAAAATGTGCTTCTGAGGGATCCTCGGGCTCTCTGTAACATTTTAGGGACTCCATGAAGCCAAAACTATTTTCATACTGTAACTAACGTGCTATTTGTCTTTTTTCACTCTTAGCCTTGTATGAATAAACAGTGGGTGTACTAGAGAGTGTACAACATGTGACATTACAACAGACTGAATGCAGAAGTAGGTCTGAGAATCCAGCTGTCCTTTGTTAAGTCAGGTACTAAAGAGACTTGGAAAAATGTAGAACAATCCCATTCTCTTTACTAAAATAATATTGTCTTGAAAAATCTAGTTATATTTTGTAAAGTATGTGACATATTAGAGTACAATGGATGAATTACGTTTAATAAATTAATAAATGAATATTTTATTTTGTCAATGTTAATATCTAAAATGATAACTATCAGTAGATATAACTACATTAACAAAAGCTCTTTGGGGTTCTCAATAGGAAGAATATAAAGGTGTCCTGATTTCAACACATTTGTCAGAGGTTGGCAAGACCAGGTTCTACCTCCATCCTGGGACAGTAATATTAGATCCTGGTATCTCTCAGAGTACAGAACCTATAGTATAAACACATCTTTCTCTTCCTAACACTGCTCGCTCTCAGAGTATAACTTTGGTATGATTATGCTAGCTTTCTTCCTCTCACCAGTTATGAGGACTACAAGTGACAATGAGTCAACAGGACAAAAGCTCTGTCCTGACACAGGGGTATAGGGGGCTGGTGGGATGGTAGCGCAATGCACAGACTGAAGGTGCACTGGAGGAATGGCAGAGATGGGAGGTGGTTGGGGGGTGGCTGTAGCAAGGTGCTAATAAAAATTCCAAACAGAATTTTGAATGTAGAGAGTAGGCTTTTTGACATAGAAGTAGAAAGTTGAACACTTGAATGAATTATGTAAGGAAGTCATGGGCATCAAAAAGTTAATTTAAACAATGAAAACAGATGAGTTTGCTCAAGGAGAGTATACAGAGTTCTAAGACATAATGCCCAAGTCACAACTCCAGTGATCCCAATATTTAAGGTACCAAGGCACTGATAGCAGAAGAGAACACTGCAAAGGAAACTGAAAGAAAGAGGTCAAAGTAGAAGGAAAACTGAGTATGGGTGTTACAGCAGCCAATGAAAAAGAACATTTCGGAAAGAAGGGAGTGTCATCACTTGAATGCTGCTGAGAAATCACACAAAATCATCATTGAAATGATCATGAGTTTTAACAAGGTCACAACAATCTTGGCAAAAGCTATTTCATGGCGTACATATCTTTTTGTTTCAGCCTGGTTATAAAATCAAACTATGAAATTTTGATTATGAAAGATGCTTAGCAAAACCTTTTTCAATTTCCTATTTTCTTATTCATACAAAAACATAGGAATTTTTAAAACATGATGTCTTTTGAGCCCAACATATTTAAATGTCTTTTGTCCTTGTTGATCACTACTGAGAATGAATTAAATCTTCTCAATAAGTGAAGTATTGAAATAATTTATTACAGGTAGGAAGTGCCTCCAACCAGAAAGTTCCTGCGTAACAGAAATGTCGGGCATCTACAGGCAGATGCCCATTCTAGAAACCTAGTCATAGGCTGTGTTTGAGCTCTGAAGGTGTGAAGAAAAATGGGATGAGTCATGGCTGTGACTGAAAGAGAAAAAAACTACCGTAAGCGGGAAGAATGGATTCATTAACTTTGAAGTGATTACATTTGAAGGGGAGGTGTTATTTGGTTGATTTTATTTAGTTTTTTGCTTATTCATGTTTTGGCTGTGATTTTAAGTATTGTGTGATGGAAAGAGTAGCAGCCTGAGTCTTGTTGCCCAGGAGTACAGCAAGCTCTATGTCTTCAGGCTTCCTCTGGACTTACCAAGGCTTCATCTCTCAAGTAAGTATAAAGGTACGTACCTACTATAGACACACCCAAGGTGAAGACAGCTAATTCCTTACATAAGCTTCCATCAAAAGAATGTACCCACCATCATTGGCAACCTTTCTTTTAGTCTCCCTGCTTTCTTTGCACCATTCTCTCCATGGACCTCTATATATTCTTGGATATTCTTCCTTGATAATCAGTGAAAACAGAAGTTGTTATTTTCCTCTAAATTCCTCTATAGAAGATTTGTGGCAGTTAAACAGTTAATCATCGCTACTTTTTAAATAGCTGTTCTACTATAAGCTCAAATTGCCATTGAATTCTTTTGTTGTGGTTGTTTAATTTTTTCTGCATTTATTTCGTGCCTCTAAAAACAGATCCTATGTTCCTTGATGGGAGAGAAAATTTCTGATTCATCTCTGATTTCTCCCACAATACCATACTCATAAAGTGGGGGCAGTCAAAAGATATTTAGTGAGAAGTTTGAAAAAATAAGTGTAAAAATATTTTAAAAGCTAAAAATGTTACACAAATACAAAGAATTCTTGTTACTGTCCTTTGCTATAATTTCAACGGCAATTCCACTTCTACAAGATACCAGTCAAATGAAAGAGAATGTCTTGATTCTCAAACCCCAACACATTCCTCCTATTACATAAAAGGCCTCCAAACTTTGAAATCATAAAATTACATTAATCTAAAAGATATGGTTACATCTGTTTGCTCTACTTTTCATCATTCATATCAATAGTTCGTTTTTTTGCTTCTAGTCCTTAAACTCTCCTACAGCTAGACAGGATCATTAATAAGAGAATTGGGCTACTCTGGGAAAAACCAGAATGCAGTCAGGCTAGTTAGATGGCCTATTTTAATTTTGTTTCTGCATAATGCACATAATGCAAACAGTCTGCTAAGATGCATGTGACTTACTTGACCCATGGACAAATCCAATTTTTTTTTAAATAGACATCTCTTTTTTATTGAAGACAAGTATTTCTTGTCACAATTTGGCTGCCTAATTTTAGCTCCAGTAGGGTTTGCTTAGCCACCAAGCTCCAAATCCAGGCCAGAAATAGGCAGAAGAGTGATGGTCATGTGTTTAACAAGATCCCAGGCAACGGGCCAACACACATTGGAGCTAGGTTGGAATTTCTTGCCCTGTGAAAATGCAGTGCTAAATCTTCCTCTCCCTCTTCTCTCTTTCTCTACAAGTGGATCTCCTCTGTACAGTGAGCTGTCACCTGAAACTAACGAGGAGGATGTGACTCCCAGCAATCCGAGCTACAGTCAGAAGTGCATGACCTACCAGCCTTGACATGCCAACTTGGACTATGGTTTCTGGAATGATTGAAAAAAATATTTTAATGTATTTTACCTTGATATGTTATTTCATTAAAAACTTCTAAAATTGGTACACATTTACAGTCCTTTGACACTCTGCAGGTAACACATACTCGTTCTCTCTCTCTCTCTTTTTAACTGAAGGAAATTGCTCCTTGTTCTTGTTTCACTCTCTCTCTCTCATTAGGGCTTTTAAAATAAATATGTCTGTAAAGGGTGAACTACACTCCCTCTCTCACCCTTTTGATTATTATTAGCGGTTTTACTGATAAAATTATTTTTAAGCTTATAAGTACATGTTGTTGTTTTTAAGGTATCTAAATTTGGCTATATGTTCACGTTTCCCCAACTTTCTAGGGCCATCATATCCTCTTCCACAGAAACTTTGCCATTTGTTGAGATAGTCTATAGAGCCAAAATATATATATATATATGTTGGTTTTTGTTTTTTCTATGACTGACTCCCTAGGATACCTAAGAAGGAACACATAAGAACAAAAAAAAAATTAGCTGGATGTGGTAGGGCATACCTGTATCTCCACTAACTCAGGAGGCTGAGGCAGGAGAATCGCTTGAGCCAAGATCACACCACTGCACTCCAGCCTTGGCAACAAGAGCAAAACTCCATCTAAAAAAACAAAAACAAACAAACAAACAAAAAGAATGAAACAGTCTTGATCAGAAAGGATAGAGAAGCCTGCAACCTCATACAGCATAACATCTCTGGGTCATTTTCTTAAGATTTTTTAAAGAATTATTAGCTACCAATGGTTGCTAAAATCAAATAATTAATACATATTACAACAAAACACCATATTTAAAGAACGATTAAAGTTCTGAATTCTAATAAAAAATTTTTACCCCAGGGAAACTCTTAAGGTGTATTAACTGTGTTCCACTCAAAGGGAAATATGAGTCTCACATTGAATCTTGAAAACCAGACTTGAGTTCCTCCTGGTATATAATGGTCATTGGCTTTAAGAAGTTTTTTCCAGCAGTGGTAGAAATGGATTTGACATGCTCTTTTCTTCTTACCTGTATCTTGTCATGACCTAAACATGGAAGTTAGGAAGCCATCTCTGATTACAGACATAAGTCATACCCATCTACCACATACCCAGAAACAAACCTCTGTTAAACAGACTGATTAATTCAGTGAACCATTTAATAGGACCAACAGCATCACTGCTTAACTAATGAGCTAATAGATGAAGATGAGCCAAGGACTTAAGTAATGATCCAAACTTTAATAATAAAGGAAAGTTCTAAGCATGATGTTAAACATTTTCACTGTAAAATATCTCACTGTCATTATTCTTGATCTGGAGATGGATGTTAAAAAGCTTATTTGGAGGTCCTGCAAGGGAAAACAGCTAACCCTATATTCTTAGACACAAAACCATTCCTTCTCTCTCTGTGAAGGCCATTTTCTGGGAATAAGGATGCACCCTGATGAGGAAAACCCCTTCAGTTCATGGAACTCACTGTGCTGTCTCCTGCTTCTGGGCCTTTGCACTTGGTATCCCTTTGACTTTTGATGCTATGCTGTTCTCAGTCCCGCTTTGCTGACTAAACAATGTATTCTTCAGGTCTTAGGTTCTTCTGTCACCTCTTCAGGAGTAAAGCAATAAGAGAACAGGGTACTTGCTACATCAACCAGACACACTGAAGAAACCCTGGTCAATGCCTTCACCAACTTATCTGCATCTCCTCATTATCAGTTTTGTTAACTGTCGTTCCCCTCAATAATTTATACTTAATCATATTCATTAAACTCCTAAAATAAGAAAAGCACAGTACGAGGTACTAAGAAATAGTAACTATTAAAGACGTAGAGTTGTTGCCCTCAAAGAGATCAGAATCTACCAAAAGGGAGAAACATACAAATAGTTCCTAATAGCACAAAACAGTAAGGCTGTACAGAATGGGTGGTCAAAGTGCTATAGCCTTTTTATAGATGGAGCTGAGTATGTAAGGGTGAGTAGGATTCCTATAGATGAGGAGGCAGGAAAAACATAGGAAGCAGGAGACATAACCAAAGGAAAGACATCACTGGCAGTAGAAAGAAGCGTGCATGACATGCCTACTTGTGGGAGATGAGCTATGCTAGAGAGGCTGGGAAGGATCAGTTATATAGTTTGTAGGATTTGGTACAAAATGAAAATGTGAAGCCTATGGTTCAAAAAGCAGGGGGAAAAGTTCAGTTAAAGATAAATCAACATATAAATTTTTTTCTGTTTTTAAAAAAAGGGAATGGAGTGGTTGTGATATAGGACTACAACATAAACTTGTAAATTGCACAAATATATTTATTTATTTATTTTGTTGACTGTTTTTCTCCTCAACATATATATATATATATATATGTATTTTAAAAAATTGTTAAGGTTATTTTGCAAGCTATGGCCACATTAAGATACATTTCTGATATATTTTTTATAATATAAATGTTATTATATCTAGAGCTGACGATTGTAGAATCATTTTTGAAGATTTGACTCTTCATACAAATGAATTTCATGTATGTTTTAACTTTTTAAATGTAATTTCAAATGTAAATTTATGCAATGATGTTTTTGTTTCCTCTGTCACTTCTTGAAACTTGTGGCAATTATACAAGTAACTGAAAGCAACTTCACAATTTACATATAATTAAAAATACATGCTTATGCATTTCACCTCTGTGTCTTCAATTATAGGGAAAAATTAATTTTAAAATTATCTTTCCTATAAATAGTTCACATGCAGTTTCATATGAAAATAGCATTCATTTCTGTCAAATGTAACAATCATTTAATTTTTATTTCCAAGCCTGGGGATATTTGCTTTGCAATGTTGCAGCAGTTTTCAAAACCAGAAATTCAAAATTCTTTGAAGAATTCTAATAATTCCCTGATACGCTTTTATGCAATGTAGTAAGTATGCTTTTACTTTGTAATAATTTACTGACAATGTTCCTAATCATTGATCTCCAGAGTTCTTGGCCCTTCACTCAGGCCAGAGAATTCCTATTTGTGCAGATACACAGGGATGGACTCCAGGGATCAGTAGGCAAGCCTGCTTACCACCATAGCCAGGGCATTGGCCTCATGCAAAACCCTTTTTCTCTCCCAGAGTCACAGCCCTTGCTGCCATTGCAGCCACTACTATTGCTTCTGTTTCTACTCTGCCATTGCCAGTGCTAATCTGGGCCCAGGTTCTAGCCTTGGCCAGCCCCTTGGGGGCTAATGACTCCCAGGGTCCCCCAGGCACATGTGTGTCAGTAGGCCAGGGCGACTGCCCATCTGTTGCTGCCACAGACCTGAGCCCACACATGTACAATCAGCTGCCTGGTACGCCTCTGCTGCTCCTGCCTACACTCTGTTGTTTCGTGTGACATCACTTACAAAACACAAGATCAAAGATAAAATATTAAGAATTTCAAGAAGTCCATAGCAGAGGATCAAGTTGAGCATGGGGCCTCATCAGAGGGTGGAGACTCTGTCTGTGACTGCACTGCCACTTTGCCATAAAGCCTGCCTTGGGGAGGGGGAATACCACATGGGAAAGAGAGTTTTTAGAGTGTTCAAACCTGGGGACAGGTTTTAAATTTCTTTAAATGACTTAGGAAAGAGCTCGCGATGTCCTTTAAACACAAAAGATTTTGACATGAGGAAGGACATTAAATTTGCTTTTTATAAAGTTCACTCTGGTGTCTGATTATGTAGAAAGACTAGTCGATAAGTCAACTAAAAAACTGTTAGATAGTCTAGGAAAGTGGTTTAGAAAGCCTGAATTTAGGGACAGTAACAGATTCAAGAAATAACCACAGTATTTTGAGTGACAAATGTGTGGTAGGCACTTAAAAACATTATTTCTAAATTTCAAACAACCTTCTAAGGGGGTTATTATTCCTGATAATATCCCAGACAGTCAACTGATGCAGCTGACAGCCTCAGGGTCTACTTTCTCAAGGTTACACAGTAAGTAGAGCAGGGCCAGCTTTAAGCCCTGGGCTTTCCCCGATCCCCCACTGCATACCACTTCTTTTCAGCTCAAGGAAGACACCCCACATGTGGTGACTGATCTATGCAAAGTGTCAGGAAGAAGAAAGAGTCTAAGACGTGTTTAACGTTTCTACCCCCTGTCCTACACCCTCCAAAGTCCTTCAGCTTGTCCGTATTTATTTCACTTGTATTTGTAAAATGAGTAAGTTCTGGAAATCTAATATACAGCACGGTGACTACAATTACCAATACTACATTGTACATATATTTAAGCTTAGTGAAGAGGTGAATCTTAAGTGATCTCTCTACATCAAAAAAAGAAAATGGTAATTATGTGAAGTGATGAATATGTTAATTGGCTTGATTGTGTTAATCATCAATTTATACAAATATCAAAACATCAAGTTGTATACTTTAAATGTATATAATTTTTGTCAATTCTTCCTCAATCAGCCTGGAAAAACTGTCCTTTGAGATAAAGAGGGCCAAATTCTAAAAGGAGAATCACTGCAGTAGACCCTTTTAAGGTCACAGATGTACAGTTAACATTCTATATACACTCCTTTCTATTCTTCACTACTTCTTTCGTCATGTCTCACAGTACTCAAGTTTCATCTGATTTGGTTTAGTTTTTATTTTTCTTCCCTTAAGCTGATACCCTACGTATCCCCCTTCCTCAACTCCAATGATTATAAATTGCCACAGGGAAGTGTGTGTTTTTTCAAAGCTGTGGAGACACTGCCCTCCCTCATTTAGTTCAGGAATAGTCTGTGGGGAGTCTTGGTTGGGAGAAATAAAAGAGAAAAAGATGTAAATGAGTGAGGTGATTAGCACCCAGGCAGCATCCAATAAATGTCAACAGCCCTTCAGCCACAAGGGAAAGATTTCTAATGGGTTCTTCTATTACCTACCACAGAGAAGTTGAGAATCCTTCTGCAATGAACATCCCCAAGCTGCACACACAGGACAACAGAGTCCCAACCTTCATTCTGAAAATCACCATGCATTCATCATTCAACAAAAATGCATTGAATGTCTGCTATGATAAAGCCATCATGCTTGGTATTTTAAAAAGCCTGATCTTTCCTATTCATTTAACCAATAAGATCTTGGAAGTTGATAGTATCAGCATATATTATATTTGGTTAAAATAGATAAAAACAGAATAACTTCATCAGGTCTTGAGCCAATTCTCCACAACTAATTACATTCAATTATCAGTTTCAGTAAATCAGAAATGATTTTAGAACATGAAGTTCTAAATGACCATTTTATTTACCATTGTGGTATAATTCCTTGCTGTATTATTCCTTAAAAATGAATATAAACCAATCTAGCATTTTTCAAGATTGAAATAAAGTTCAGCTATATGTTCAAGTCCATGTAACAGATGTTTATTGGCGGGGCGAGCATTTACTAAGCAGTAACTGTGTTGTATATACTGAGATGCCCCTTGACACATATGTTCTCATTTATGCTCACATTGACTGTTATTACCTCCATTTTACAGATGAAGAAATTAAAACTCAGGAAAGTAAAGCAATTAAGCATATATCACAGCATTAGTACAAGACAAAACCAGAACCTGATTGTACTTCTATTTGATTTCAAGTGACCTCCATGTGTCAGAAGTCATAACTTGTACAGGCATACACAGTTGATTTTAGGCCACTCGATTAAGTAGTGCAAAAAGCTGACACAGGACAAACCTGCCCCTATCCATACATGTGTGTTACTATATAAGATAGTTCCAATGCCATCTATTTCTTTTGTTACTTCCCACTACTCTGCAGAGCTAATTCTCCTGCAAATAATATAGACTGAATATTATTTTGCATCCCAGAACTTTAGTAAAATTAAAGTCATAGAACCTAACTATCATTTTTATAACAGGTCATCAAGGAACATCAGCTTGTGTAGTAAACTGAAAAATCATTGCTTCCTTGATTCTTAATCCAGGCAAACAGAGAAATACCATGAATAGGCTTGAGTTAGACAGTTGGCTACAGTTGTGCCCTGTATATTCTGCCTAGCAACAACTGTCTGGTCTGCCAAAGATGACAGAGCCCTGGGAGCTGGGTACTGACGCCGTGGAATGTGTGGAGCGCTGGGTGTGCAGGTTGCTGGAAGGCAGGGATTAAGGGAGGGCTGGCAAGCATGGGCTGGACTCTTGAGGGCAGCACTGAAAGATGTGTGTGTGACGTATGTGCAGAAGAGAGTTGGGCCACACAGAAGGATCTGAAGGACAAAGCAGAGGCAAAGGATACTTGTTGACATTTTTAAAGGAAGAATAGAGGTTTTGGGAGATATCTGACCCCCTAAGCCACATGTCCAGGTGCATACTTTCTTTTCTCCTCTGCCTACTCCTCATTTCTCACCAGACTTTGTGAAACCTATACAAAGATCATGTTCTTGCATATTGGATGCCACACGTCATTGTGTTGTAATTATGCCTGCTGATGTGTTACTGCCCTAAGGAGCATCTATCATCCCTTCCCCCAGGTCTTCTGTCTTCTTCCTTTCTTCTGTTTTCCTTATCTCGCCGATGTTTCCCTCAGTCACACAGATACAGTTGACAGCAACAGGACTCAAGCAGGGCTTGAGAGGTGACCACAGGCTGCAGTGGTTGAGGTTCCATTTCAGAGGGTACTGTCTTCAAATAAGAGCCTGCAAAAATGACCTCCTGCCACTGAGGAATTAGTTCAATAAAAACGACTAAAAATTATCTGTAATCTCATCACCTAAAGAGACAGCCACTATGCATATTTTGATAATTTCCTTCCAGCAGTTTTTATATACTTAGAATTTTTCTTTTATAAAATTGACATTATATGTGTGTATTTTCCAGAAATTATATATAACCTATAATATTAATATATGAGCTCTATTATTTATAAATATAGAGATCATCTTAATATGTCATTGAGATTATACATATAGTACATATATGTATACACTTGCAATTATAGATATTTGCCATAGGTATAAATAAACATTTAGGTATACATAAATAGTTCAATAGCATATTTTTTCATTTAAGATATAATCAGCATTTTTTCATGTCAATGAATATTATTTTTCTTTTAATTTCTATGGGTACATAGTAGGAATATATATTTATGGGGTACTTGAGATATTTTGATACAGGCAATACATAATAATCACATCAGGGTAAGTGGGGGTATTCATCACCTCAACCATTTATCCTTTCTTTGTGTTATAAGCAATCTATGCTCTTTGTTTTCAAATGTACAATAAATTATTTTACATATAGGCACCCTGTTGTGCTATCAAATACTAAATCTTATTCTACATAGCCATATTTTTGTATTCATTAACCATCCCCACTTCCAAGTCCTGCCCCCTAACTATCTTTTCTAGCCTCTGGTAACCATCTTTCCACCCACCCCTCTAACTACCCTTTCCAGCCTGTGGTAACCATCCTTCTACTCTCTATCACCATAAGTTCAATTGTTTTAATGTTTTTAGCTCCCACAAATAAGTGAGAAAATGCAGTTTGTCTTTCTGTGCTTGGCTTATTTCACTTAACATGATGACTATTCATCCATGTTATTGTGAATGACAGAATCCCATTTTTGTTTATAACTGAATAGTACTTCCTTGCGTATATGTACTACATTTTCTTTATCCATTCATCGGCATATGGACACTCAGGTTGCCTCCAAATCTTGGCAATAGTCAATAGTGCTGCAATAAACATGAGAGTGCAGATATTTCTTCAATATACAAATTTCCTTTCTTTTGGGTAAATACCTACCATGGGATTGCTGGATCATAAAATAGTTCTGTTTTTAGTGTTTTGAGGAAACTTCAAACTGTTCTTTATAATGGTTGTACTAATTTATGTTCCTATCAACAGTGTATGAGCATTCTACAAATTCTCACCAGCATTTGTTATTGCCTATAAGTTATTTGAATATAAGCTATTTTAATTGGCATTAGATTATACCTCATTGTAGTTTTGATTTGCATTTCTCTGATGACCAGTGATGTCAAGTATCTTTTCATATACCTGTATGACATTGTATGTCTTCTTTTGAGAAATGTCTATTCAGGTCTTTTGCCCATTTTTTAATGGAATTATTCGATTTCTTTTCCTATAGAGTTGTTTGAGCTCCTTATATATTTTGGTTATTAATCACTTATCAGATAGTGAATTTGCAAATATTTTCTCTCATTCTATAAGTTGTCTAAAAAAATCTCTCAGATTTCATTTTTCTGTGAAAGCTTTTATTTCCCCTTCATGTTTGAAGGATATTTTTTGCTAGATATACTATTCCAGGACCAAAGTTTTTTCTTTCAGCACTTTAAATATGTTGTACCACTCTCCTCTGGCCTGTAAGGTTCCCATTGAGAAGTTTGATGCCAGGCATATTGAAGTTCCATTGTAAGTTATCCGTTTCTTTCCTCTTGCTGCTTTTAGGATCCCTTCTTTATCTTTGATGTTTGTAAGTCTAACTATTAAATTCCTTTGGATAGTCTTCTTTGGATTAAATCTGCTTGTGTTCTATCATCATCTAGTACTTGAATATTAATAGCTTTCTCTAGGCTTGGGAAGTTCTCTTTTATTATCCCTTTGAATAACTTTTAATAAACTTTCCAACCCAATCTCTCACTCCCTACTCTTTAAGGCCAGTGACTGTTAGATTTGCCCTTTCGAAGCTATTTTTTTAGATCTTATAAGTGTGCTTTATTCTTTTTTATTCTTTTTTTTTCTTCATCTCCTCTGATTGTGTATTTTCAAATAGCCTGACTTCAAGTTCACTAATTCTTTCTTCTGCTGGATAAATTCTCTTAGGAGAATCTGATGCATTCTTCAGTGTGTTTTGCATTTTTCAGCTGCAGAATTTCTTCTTGATTCTTTTTTAATTATTTCAACCTCTTTATTAAATTTATCTGATAAAATTCTGAATTCCTTCTCTATGTTATCTTGGATTTCACTGAGCTTTCTCAAAACAGCGATTTTGAATTTTCTGTCTGAAAGACCACATACTTCGGTCTCTCCAGGATTGGTCTCTGGTGCCTTATTTAGCTCATTAGGAGGCCATGTTTTCCTGGATGGTCTTGATGCTTGTGGATGCTCATTGGTGTCTAGGCATTGAAGAGTTACATGCTTATTGTAGTCTTCACAGTCTGGGCTTCTTTGTTTCCAATGATTTTGGGCAGACTTTTCAAATATTCAGAGACATAAGTGTTGTGATCTAACTTTTGGTCACTGCAGCCATATCTGCTTTAGGGGGCACCCCAAGTCTAATAATGCTGTGGCTCTTGCAGGCTCATATAGATACCATCTTGATGGTCTTGGGTAAGATCTGGAAGAATTCCCTGGATTACCAGGCAGAGAGCCTTCTTCTCTTTCATTACTTCCCTCAAACAAATAGGGTCTCCCTCTCTGTGCTGAGCTGCCTGGAGCTGGGGGAAGGGTGACACAAAAATCCCTGTGACCACCACCACTGGGACTCCACTGGGCCAGATCCAAAGCTAACACAGCACTGGGTCTCTCCCAAGACCCACAGTGACCACTGCCTGGCTACTGCCTATGCTCACTCAAAGCCCAAGGGATCTACAATCAGCAGGTGGCAATCCAGCCAAATTTGTGTTCTTTCCTTCAGAGTATTGATTTCCCTCTGCCCCAGGTGGGTTTGGAGATGTCATCCGGGTGCCATGGACTGGAGTCCGGAAATTCAGGAATCTACCAGTACTCTGTTCTCCTGACTGAGCTGATGCTCAAGCTGCAAGGGAAAATTATTCCTACTCTTTCGTCCACCTTCCCCAAGCAGAGGTGTCTTTCCGTGGCCACCACAGCCCCAGCCTACAGCAAGTACTCCTGGCTACTGCTGATGATCACTCAAGGCCTCAGGGGTCTTCAGTCAGCTAGTGGTAAATGCTGCAAGTCCTGGGTCTCCCTTTTCAGGGAAGTGGGCTCTTCTCTGGCCCAGGGCAGGCTTGGTGCTCTCTCCCACTGTGTTGAGCTGGTACTCAAGCTGCAAGTCAAAGTCCTCTGTACACTTTCCTCTCATTTCTTTTTTATCACAACTGAAAATGATGTGCTGGGTCACACCTGAAGGCAGCACAGCTCTGAGCCTTACCCACAGCCTGTGGTCAGTACTGACTAGCTACCACTACTGATTATTCAGAGCCCAAGGACTCTTTAGTTAGCAGGTGATTAATTCTGCTAGGACTGGGTCCTTTCCTTCAAGGCAGCAGATTATTTTCTGGCCCAGGGTGTGTTTAGAGATGTCATTTGGGAGATTGGGTCTGGAATGACAGCCTGCCTGGTGCCCTTCTCCACTGTTGCTAAGCTGGTATCCAAGTTGCAAGACAAAGTCCTCTTCACTCTCCTCTCTCCTTTTCTCAAGCAGAGGGAAGCAGTCTCTCCCAGAGTTGTAGGTTATGCTGCCTGGGTTTGTGGAGGGGTGGCACAAGCACTCCCTTGGCCACCCCAGCTGGTATTTCAGTAGGTCACTGGCTAAGTCCAAGTCCACTGGCTCCAAGCCCTGCACCGTACCAGGACTTGCCCAGGAATTGCAGTCCTTATAGTCTGAACTGCCTTTCAAGTTTATTTAGGCCCCAGAGCACTTTAGCTCATGGTAGGTAGGCTTGCTGGAACTCATATTTCAATGGCTAGAATGAACAATTTGTCTCTGGCTAGCACTGGTCTAAATGTTCCCACTGTGGGCACTGGCTGAGTTCTGCACCATGTTGCTTCCTGCTGTGACAAGGTGGCACTGAGTTCCAATGCAAAGCCCCACAATCACTATACTCTGCCTCCCACAAGCACACAGATTCTCTCCCCCTCCCACAGCACACAGATTCTCTCTCCCTGCCACACAGCCATTGCTGGGGGATGTGAGAAGGGCACTATAGGCGATTTAAGACTGTCTTTCCAACCCTCTTCACTGCCTCTTCCCTTAATATGATTTTAAAGCCAGAAACTGTAATCGCCCACCTGATTATTGGTTCTTATAAAGGTCCTTTTTCCTATGGATAGTTGCTCAGTTTGGTGATGCTTCAGAGGGGACAATCACTGGGGGCTTCTATTTGGCCATCTTGTTCTGCCTCCTCTGAATGAATATTCTTAAAAAACAAAATGATTTTAACAACTGACATGCCATTTTATAAATATGAAATAACTTTTTTAAAGATTTTTCTATGTTGGGCATTTGGGTTGCTTCAGGGTTTTATTGTTGAATTAATACTTTAATAAGTATCTTGTATATAAATTAATCTGGACATTTATGTTTATTTTCATAAAATAATTAAGGCTAACATTTACTGATGGGAGCTAAATGCTTTACACATACATTATCTCATTTAATCTTCACAAAAATTTGTGAGACAGATTTTGTTACTATCCCCATGGCATTATGCCATTCTTGCATTGCTATAAAGAAATACTTGAGACAGGGTAATTTATAAAGAAAAGAGGTTTAATTGACTCATGATTCTACAGGTTAAACAGGAAGTATGGCACTAGCATCTGCTCAGCTTCCGGGGAGGCCTCTGAGAGCTTTTAGTCATGGTAGAAGGCTAAGTGGGTGCAGGCACATCACATGCCAGGAACAAAATAAAGGGCGTGGGGAGCTGCCACACACTTTTAAACAAGTAGATCTCATGAGAGCTCACTTATTACTATGAGAACAGGAACAAACCATTAGGGAGAGATCTCACTTACTATTACAAGAACAGGAACAAACCAGCACCTCTATGACCAAAACACCTCCCACAGGCCCCACCTCCAACAGGGGGATTACATTTCAACATGAGATTTGAGTGGGACAAATATCCAAACCATATCAGTGTGGCATACAGAAGTTAAATAAATTGTTCGAGCTCCCACAAGAAGAAAATGGTGGAGTCAGGGTTCAAATGCAGGCAATCTTACTCCAGAGCCTGAACTCCAATCCTCTGCTGTAACTTCCTAGAAATCAAATCATACAAAATCAAAGGCTATGGAGATTTTATATATTAATTTGTGTTTTTTATTAAAATAATTTTTGTATATAGTATAAGAAAAGTCTAAAGAGCACAGGGTGGTATTAAACAAAAAATGAAAGACTTCCACACTCTTTTTCCCCTATAACCCAGTCTGACTTCCTAAAGAAGACAGTTAAACATTTATTCCTTTTGCTATTTTGATAACTACCACTATAATTTGCAATAAAAATACAAGTTTTTAAAGCAGTATTTGGTCAGTTAATTGAAAAGGTCAATTAGCATGAGGAATTATCATTAATTAGAATTATAGACCATCAATGTGTGGCCAAAGTATTTTCCATTAGAGACAAAGTTGCCAATTTGAATGTCACGTGGCCTGTCATGAGTCAACTGTAACTACAGAGCCTGGTTGGTCTCTAATTTTCAGTATTAATATCTTAACTGTGACATGAATAAACCACTTACAAAGCAACTGTGTGCAGAATCACTACAGGTTGTTCTTTTATTTTCTTCCAATCTTTTAATATTGCCTTCTCATACCTAATTCAATAGTAATCTTTTTGGCAACTTGCCTTTAATAAAGCATTTTCAAAGCATTTTCTTGACTTTTTAGACAACATCTTTCATTTCACACTTCTATTAGTTTACTTAAAACATAATTAAGCTACATAAGAATATGCACCTCACAGCTGGGCGCTGTGGCTCACACCTGTAATCTCAGCACTTTGGGAGGCTGAGGCAGGCAGATCATGAAGTCAGAAGTTCAAGACCAGACTGGCCAACATGGTGAAACCTCATTTCTACTAAAAAATACAAAAATTAGCTGGGCATGGTGGCTCATGCTTGTAATCCCAGCTACTTGGGAGGCTGAGGTAGGAGAATTGCTTGAACTGGGACCAGGGAGGTGGAGGTTGCAGTGAGGCAAGATTGCACCACTGCACTCCAGCCTGGGCTACAGAGNAAAAAAAAAAGAATATGCACTTCACAACACGTATTTATATAACTGTATTAGACCACCAGGGCTTCCATAACAAAATACCACAGACTGGGTGGCTTAAACAACAGAATTTTATTTTCTCACACTTCTGGAGACCTGAATTCTAAAATCCAGGGGTTATTAGGGTTGGTTTTGGTAAGGTCTCTCTTTCTGCCTTTCAGACAGCTACCTTCTTCCTGTGACCTTACATGGCCTCTTCTCTGCGAACACATGAAGAGAGACCTCTGGTGTCTCTTTCTCTTCTTAAAACGACATTCACCCTGTTAGTTTAAGCCCCCATCCTTGTGACCTCATTTAACCTTAATTACCTTCCTAAAGGCCCTGTCTCCAAATACAACTATCTTTGTTAGTCAGAGTGACACAGTAGGCAAAGGCAAATGAGTGGCTGGGCAAAAATTATTACAATGAAAAATAGTAACATTAGGTGAGGACAGAAGAACTTCATAGGAAGCAAGTCTATTAACAGAGTAATGTAGGGTGTGTAACTTCGGTTCTAAATTTAAATACATTTCTCTCTTTTGAGAAAAGGAAATGTGTGCATTGTGAAGTTCCAAAATATCTCTGCCTAAAATATGTATGGAAGCCAAGGGAAGAAGCAGAAAGAAAAGAAAAGCCACTGAGTGAGCCTACCTGGAATTCTAATAGTTTAGACAGTCACAGGCTGATTAGATGCCTCTATCATTTGTTCAGTTTTATTACTCTGAGGAAGGGGACAACTTAAAGGGGCAGGGCTGAGAATGAAAAGAGTAGCTCCAGTGTCTACATGGGCACATGTTTGTTCTTCATTCATGAAACTTCCATTTCTCCTAAAACGTTAGTCAGGAGAAATTAGAAAGCACCCTTTTGATCCTTGGAGCAACCCTATTCATCTTGTGGGGTTCTATATTTTTGCAACCTGCTGTCATTTAAGTTTTCTGCAATCTTTTTTGAGATGGTCAATCTTTTTACAATAGAAGCAAATACCCCTTCTATCATTAGAAGGAGGCACCCATTCTTTCTTAAAAGGCCTAGTTTGACAAATCAATTGTTATAGTTGTCAATTAATAGTCTTTGAGGCTCTAGTGGTTTCTTCTTTCTGAATAGTTTTAGTAAGCTTATCTGCCAGCCTTACTAATTCATCGGTTTGTATAGTCACCTGACTAAGCTTGTATTATTTAACTAAGATAGCCAAGTCAGCATTTAAACCATCGAGGGAAGTAGAATTTATAAGGATATCATTCTGATGATCTTGGAGGCTAGCATTGACCATTTGGAAAATTGTTTAGAGGTTTTTTCAAATTGTTCAAAATAATCAAGCATAGGTATGTCTGGTCCTTGAATATGTTGTTGAATTCTCCTTTAATCTACATGTTTAGATTGCAGACCTGGAGAATGACATCATAAAGAGTCTTGGCCAAGGTATGGACCCTTTCATGGTCAGTTTCAGTCTGGTTTTTGAAAATTCTCTAAAGGATTATTTCAGCTTCCCTTTTTCAACTGTTCAGTGGCCCTGGTATCAGATGCCTGCTGATACCAGGTAGAGCTCAGAATATCCAGGCTCCTAATTCCAGGTAATTAAATCAAATTCTTTTGCAAACCCTATGGGATCTTGGAATGGGTCTGGGAAGTCTTTCATGATATTCTTAAGTTCAGTCTTTGTCCAATGGGTGTATATAATAACAGGTTCACCTCTTCCTGTGGGTTTTACCCTGAAAGAAACTGCAAAAATAGAAGTTCCAGGGAAGGGGCCAGAGACCAGGGGATTTTCCTCAGGTGATGGTGGTAGAAGGGTAGATAAGTCAGGGCAGGAAGTTTAATAAGACAGGATATAAAGGTTCACGGTTAGTAGGAGGAGGAGTTGGAGATGAAAGGGAGAAGGCCTCTATAGTCTTTTTAAATTCAGAAATAGTATCAGATATCCTTTTGTTCACCTCCTGAATGCAGGCAATTTTGTTACAATTTCTTTTAGAGGCTTCTAGGTGCCCTTGAATGGGTGCTCCCATTCAATTTGTCAGGTTCTAAAACTAGTTTTTTTCTATTGTTTTCACAAATTATTTTAGGATTTTCAAAGGACCCCCATTTCAGCCATTGCTGCTTATGACCATCCTGGATTATGTGGGTTCATTTTCTTTAGATATTTATAAGACGATAACCCATCAGTGTTATACACAGAACCAGCTTGTTCTTTAAAAGAGTGCTCAGATTCTGAGGGTTGATTTCCTGTAACTTAGGAACTTTTCAAAAGTGACTAAGGCCAGAAATGTGTTTTGGGTCAATGTGTGCTGCTTATGAGCATCACTCCTCCAAGTGTCATCAAAGAGTTGTGGATCAATCTCTTATGTGTCTCGAAATATCTGATTGCCTTGTGATGGCAGCATGTTCAAGGTGCCAGGTGACCAACACTTAGGTGCACCTTCTGGCTGAGCTGAAAGTCGCAATAAGTGTTCTTCTTGTAGGAAGACCTATAAAACCATTCCGTGTCATGGACAAACAACCCATCACCTTCAAAAAGTCTCTTGTCATCTGATGCCAATTGAATTAAATTGTTAATTAATTGGGGGGAACAAGTGTCTCTTAACTTTGGGGTGAGAGAATTTGCTCTCATACACCTTTTGGTTTGAAACTAACAGAAATTGGTCACAACTGAAAAGGCACATCTGAATTATAACCAAGAGGAAGCAGCTGTAATTTTTAAAACATGCTATGTAATTTTAGGTCAAAATTACTGCAACCACCAGTGCTAGACTGCAAATACTGTGACCCAGACCTTCTGCTATGAAACAGAGGTAGAGAAGGTAAAAGTTCTCTTTTATCCTGAAATCCAAATATCCTGCCCTTAGATAGAGATGGAAAGCTCCATTCTTGGAAGGGAGATCTGAGAAAAACAGTTCATGCAAACACTAGACCTCAGCCTCAGGGTAGGAAGGTCCAAATTCAGGACTCATACACACTTGACCATGCTCTTAAAGCTGGAAAATCTCAAGAGGTTCCAGCTAACCAGGTGCTGAGTCCAGGAGGACTGTCGAATCGTTGAGGTCGGGGGTTGCTCTGAATCCTGCTCATAGTGCCAGGCATGTTGACTTAAAGGAAAAAAAGTGAGGAACAAAATATAATTTTAAAGAGTTACTTGAGCCAAAATGAGACAGCTGCCTGGAATACTCAGACCCAAGTAACCTTGGATATGAGCTCCATTTGGCCTTTGTTACAAGCAGATTTTTAAAGGCAAAAATTGGGGACAGAGAGTTGGCTGACACCAAAGATTTTTTTGTCAGGAATTCTAGTTGGTTTACAGAAATAGTATTGATTAGTGATACTGCCTATACATTCTATAAGTTATGGTATCAGCATTGTTAGATTAACTTATAGCTACTTGTGATTTTAGCAAGTAGTTTCGAGAGCAGATTACTTAGCCTAAAGGGGATAATAGGACATGACTGCTGTCTCATTCCAATGCCTCTCTGGGCCTGACAATTTACAGTTGTCTAGCATTCCTCAAATAAAAGAGATTTTTTTTCTCAATACTTCTGACACCAAACATGATGGGAGGGTTTCCCCCACACCAACCAATTACCTGAAAGCAGCTGGATGTCCAAAAACTTAATTCAATTCTAACAATAACTACCTGAGTTAGTGTCAGATTCAAAAATTTAAGCGTTCAGTCCCACAAGACTGCCCCAACTTCAGATGCCAGTCACATGCCCTGAGTCACCTGTACTTCTAACCAACTGGTTATAAATTAGGGGTTCTTAGGATAAAACTAAGAAACAACCAGTTGAAAGAGGTGCATAGGGGAATGTATGGGGAGGAGATGTGAAGCTTCCATGGCTGTTCCAGGAGTACCACCCTCCCAGAACCTTGATGTGTTCACCAACTTAGAAGCTCATCAAATCTTGTTCAAGAGTTTTTATAGAGTTCAATATTGGGCATCCCCTATTCTCCTTTTCCAGAAAGTCAGTGGTGGGGAAGGGACTTGAAGTTTCAACCCTTGAATTACCTGGGCTATTCCATAATTACTTGAGCTATAACGCATACTGAGGTTATCTATTGGGCTCACCCTAAGTCAGCAAATTAGCATAAACCAAGTTATGATCAAAGGGACTTTTATGAATAACAAAAAAGACACTTCTGTAACTCAGAAAAGTTCCAGGGACTTTAGGAGCTCTGTGTCAAAAACAAAGGATGAAGACCAAATATATATTTATTATATCACAGTATCACATTCACTAATTGGGCTCCTCAGGAAGAAGCACTCCAATATGCAGGAAGTTTACTGTACAATGTTTGCTAGATGAACACCTGTGGAAGGGAAGAGAAGGGAAGGGAAAAAAACTAGATAAGACAAAGAAAGGAAGTAAAATGTGATGGATGCATCACAACAAAGACTTTACTCAGCAAAGGAATGAGGAATTTATACACCCCATTGACAAGCATTGACTGTAGGATGTTCCAGAATCTGCATGTTGTGACTTTGTACAAGGCAGCTCTCTTCAACCGAGAGCAAGTCCTAAGGAGGGATTCGGCTGAGTAATAATGTCAGTCACCAACATTCCTAGAAGCTAGAAGAATGAGTGATTGGCACATTACAACATCTACTACCAGCTATGCCTTACACTATCCACATCTACTTGTTTCACATAATACTTTTTATTTCACCCTCTTGACCAGGATTTTTTTCCCACATAATACAATTTAGAAGCAGCTACTCCAAAATTACGTTGGACCTCATTCCCTGGAAGAAGTTTACACATGGGAAGTTAGTGGAATAAGATACAATCTCTACTACTGCAACTGATGTCCAGGCTGAAACTGATCCTAATAATCCCCTTCCTTAGCCAGACACTTTAGATTCTCCTTTCCCTTGGTTAACACTTCTGGCTTTTCTAGTAACGTGACCCAGAACCTCATCCTTGAGGGGTATAAGCCCCTTGTCATCATACCCCTTTCAGGCCATCTAAATAGAGCAGAGATGTGCCAAGAAATGCAAATGTATTACTTGAGTATTACATATTCAGCCCTGTCCCCATTGTGTAACAGCAGCTCTATCTCCTGATGATCACTGTCAACCCTGCCCGGATGATGATCCTTTTCCATGCCTGTTGGCCTCTTACTACTACAAAGAATCTAAAGGGAAGAGGAAGCAGCTATAGCTTGAAGTTCAAAGGGGCTATGGTTATGTCTTCTTTAAGAAGTCTTACTCCTGCTGTCTTCTGAATGTGTTTCTCAAAATTTGTGTGTTGGAAATTTAATCTCCAATGCAGCAGTGTTGGGAGGTGGTGCTGTTAGAGTAAGCAGACAGCCAGACATAAGCAGAAGGCAGAGCCCTTGAGAAAGGAAAAGTCTAAGAAGTCTCTGGCCTGCAGGACCAACCAAATTTGCATGTTAATAGCATCTCTAATGTTGGAGTGGGTGAGCAATTAGTTAACTGTGAGTAGAAAGGAGAAACATCTTAAGGAGTGATTCAGAGGATTTATTTCCATAGGCAGAAGCAAACCCTCTGAAACATTCCTTAAGATGCCCCAATAATCATTTACTCTGCAGTTACAATATCAGAATGTTGCTAGGTACATCCTGATAAGGAAGGAAAGAGGGGCAAAGGGGAAAATTCCTAAAAGATATGCAGATTTGATAAGTATAGATTTGACTGCTAGACAACTTTCCTGGGGTGGCAGTAAGGAGCAATGCTTCCATTAGGCAAGCACAGTGCATTAACCAACACTAACAGAGGGTCCCACAGGTCTGAGCAGGAATTAGGTGGGGATGAAGGCAGGAACCAAAGGCAGAAGCAGGAAAACTAGACAAAGAAAAAAGGTGCAGACTTGAGACAAGAAGCCAGAACTTGAAGAGGGAGCCTAACATGATAAAACTCACAGTCAGGACCCTTGAAGTTGTTTCCCTGCAGGTTCAGCCCACTTCTTTCTTGGAGTGTACTTTTTTTTTCCTACCATAAGCTCTTTGATCCCTATTTATTTCCCTTCAATAAAACTCTCTACTATCTTTGAACTTTCTCTTGGCAGAAATCTTTTCTCCAAGTTAGACAAGAACTGGGGACTTCTGCACTTAGCGGTAACAATGCCTTTTGAAAGGTGTTTAGATCATCAGAGCCCTGCCCTTGTGAATGGGTTAATGACATTATAAAAGAGTTTGGCAGAAGGAGTTTCTCCTTTTTTGCCCTTCCACCATCTGCCATATGAGAACACAGCATTTCTCCCCTCTGGACGACCCAGTGGTCAAGGTGCCATTTTGGAAACACAGACTGCAGTAACAGATGACAAACCTGCTGGCACCTTGATCTTGGACTTCCAGACTACAGGTTTATTAGAAATACATTGTTCTTTATAAATTACCCCGTATTTTCCCCCTTCCTTCCTTCCTTCCTTCCTTCCTTCCTTCCTTCCTTCCTTCCTTTCTTTCCTTTCTTTTTTTCTTTCTTTTTAACATCAACACAGATGGTAAAACAACCCCTCTAGAAAATGGACCCTTAAACTCACATAATCCAGAATCGTGGAAACAGAAAACACAAATTCCCAAGTGGGTCACTAGAACTGATGGTGACTAAGCTCATTCCTGTATCCATCACTTGGGTCCTGGACCAATAAATTCTGCCTACTGAGGATAAATAACCACAAAATGGTCACTGATTGAGGATGTATGCCCACTTCTGAAGTTAAGTGCCACACCCTCATTGGGTGTTCTCTCTAAGTCAGCGCCTCAGTTGTCTTCAGCAAGGTATTCCATTGTTATCTCAGTCCAGCAACTCCTGGATCATGCAGTATGTGATTGCACCAGTGAATTCCTAGCTACTGCATCTCCTTTGTTGAAGAATGAGCTTCTTTTTTCATTAGATGTTATAAAAGGTCCTGCTTCCTGGGCCCATTCACATGCTTTCTCTCAGAATTCCTGGCCTTTAATATTCCAATCTTCCTCCATTCAGGCACCTCGCTAATGTGACCAAGCTACTCACCACTGCCCGTAATTTCATATAAATACTAACCTTGGGTCACTTATTGTTCCAAAAGACAGAGTAGTGACCCAGTGCTCTTCCCATTGAGATTTATACTCACCATAGTTTTTCATAACCACCTCTGAATAGCGCTACAGTGCAACTATGGTTCATTTTTAGCTTGCACCCACATATTCACGAACTAAGTTCAGCCATTTCTGAGTATCTGTCATCCAACTTCCAGCCATATTTGTAAACAAAAAGAAAGTTGAACTAATGCAACAGTGTTGAATGATATGTACTTGGAGGCCACCTGGTTTGTGACTTCTTTGTGCCTTCTATCCCTGTTCATGACCAATTCTAGATGTACCAGTTCATTTTACAATGAATTCTGCTAGGCATTTTGAACCTTATAATTTGGCAAACTTGGCAAAACTCATATCATGGTAGGCAGTTCTGGTCACCTAGCCATTTAAAGTCCCATGCTCAGGTGCTCCATCTCCACCATGGGTCAGATGCTCCATCTCTACCAGGGCTCAGTAGCACATCAGAAGCTGTTTTTGAAAGTGCATAATTCTCCACTGCCAATGGCATGGTCTTATGCCAGAATACTATGGGTCTGTGTTGTGATTCTCCTATTGAGCTTAGCCATAAACTGCACATGCTCTTTGTTGTAATTCATTTTGTGCTGCTATAAACCGAATACCACAGACTGGGTAGTTTATAAAGAACAGAGCTTTATTCTCACAGCTTTGGAGTCTGAGAAGTCCCCAAGGCACAGGTAGATTAAGGCCTAGGTCTCTCTTCTTGCAAGATGGTGCCTTGAACACTGCATCCTCCAGAGAGGAGAAATACTATGTCCCCATATGGCAGAAGAGCAGAATAAAGAGAAAACTTATGTCCTCAAGCCATCTTTATAGCAGCATTAATCCATTCATGAGAGTTGAGCCCTCATGAACTAAATGTTTCCCATTAGGATCTCACCCCCCAACACTGTTGCATTAGGGATTAAAATTTTAACACATAAATTTTGAGGGACACATTCAGATCATCACAGTGTCTTTACTTACTACAGTTACATCTAATACCACAGAGTGTGCTAGGTTATACATCCAAATAAGCAGAACTTCTTGTAATATGGCCTGAACCTGCTGAAAGGCCTTTTCTGCTCTGGATCCCACTCAAATTTGGGAGCTTTTGTGTTGCCAATAGTGTTTTGGAGCAGTATTATCAAGTATGGACGCCTGAATTTCCATAGGGTTTATTGTTACCTAACCTCTGGGATACATGTTACTTATTAAGGCCTTCAATGTGCTTGCCACTCACTGATGATCTGGCCTAAGTTAACTTAATATCACCAATATTACAAACCAATGTGATATTCTGTGGAATTTTTAGATGGTCCAGGTCCTTTCAAGCTATAGAACAGAGAATTAACATAGTCCTTGGGCTAGACCGTAAATGTATACATACAGTTGTCCTTTCTAATCCTATAGGTAGAAAAGCTTACACTCACCATATCAATGACCATATTCCTTGTACCTGAGGCTATGTTTATCTGCTTTAATAAAGACATCACATCTGATATTGCTGCTACAATGGGGTCACTAATTGGTGAAGTTTTAGACAGCTCACTATTATCTTCCAGGATTCAACTGATTTTGAAAAAAAAAAACAAAAACAGACTAGTGAATTAAATATTTGAGAACAGTATGGGTACCACCAGCTTTTGAACTTTCAGGTCTTTAAGGGTGACAATAATTTTTGCCATTCCCCTTAAATCCAATATTGGTTTTAGTCTACTCTCTTGACCAGAGGCTTCTGCTTAGCCTGTTTCATTATGATAGCTCTTATTCCACATGCCGGGGATAAATTTCACAATTGAATAAATATATTAGTTGTATGTCATGGGACTGGAGTAGTTATTAGGCCTCCACTTTAACAAGGGATTCATGATAGTGCCACTGGTTTCCTAGTATCAAAGCCATCTTGGAACCTCTGCCAACAGTTCTTAGAAAATGTACACACTTCTCTTTTCCCAATGTGTGGTTACATAAGTATAGGTCATAGATTCCTTTAAGAAAGGACTGAGAAACCACTTGCTGTAATGTCGTAGTCTTTTCTCCTGGAGATCTGCCCTTTCCTTCAATCTAAGAAATCCCAGTCTGTAACATAGCCCATGGCCAGAAAAAAAGGAAAGTGATCATGATATTTTATTGGGACAGTTTCCCTGCCTCATGATCACCCATCCTTGATTTATTTTTGTTGTATAAATTCAGCCATACCCTTGGTGGCTGGTTACATAAGTAAATGGTCATAGATTCCTTTAAGGAAGGACTGAGAAACCACTTGCTGTAACGTTGCAGAGTCTGTCCTCCTGGAGACCTGCCCTTTCCTTCAGTTTAAGGGATCTCAGTCTGTAACATGGCCCATGGCCAGAAAAAAGGAGAATGATCATGATATTCTATTGGGGCAGTTTCCCTGCCTCATGATCATCCATCCTTGATTTATTTTTGTTGTATAAAGTCAGCAATACACTTGGTGGCTGTCCAAATATCTTGTGACTAGGAACACTGTGTTTTGTTAACCATCTTCCTGCCTCTCTGCATATTGCACACTCTGGCTGCCAGTATGCACTTGTTGATCATTATAATACTGCAGTCACCTCATTTTTGATGGCTAAGTGCTACCACCTGGCTTCCATCATTTTGGCATCCTATTGTCTCCCTTGCTGTCAGTGAGTACCATTTTGATACAGCATCTTCTACTGTTCAAGTTGGCCTACAAAGTACTGCCATAATTGATTTATCTTTAATGCTGGTGACCCTCTCACCAGTGCATATCTTGTAGCTTTGGTGGTACCCTACATTAGTCAATAAAAGAGTGTGAAAGACGCAGCTCCTCCTCCAAAACTTGGAACAATTATGAAGGGCTATCCTAGCTCCAGAGTGCCTCTGGAATTTTCTGAGGTCTTTGTTACAGCTGCATCCCTCTTCAGTTTTTTTCTCTGTGCAGTCCCACTTTCTTCACTCCCCTAAAGGCATTGACCCCAAGAGCTCTCCCCAGTAATTTCCTGAATGCAAATATCTGCCTCAGAGTCTTCTTCTCAGAAATGGAGACAGCAAGCCCTAAAATGAGATTTTGGAGCTGAGTCACCAGCTGACTGGCTAGCAAAGATGACCCCAGTACAATCTTGGGCCAGGTGGCTCTCTTCAGCTGAGGCAAGGCTCAGAGAATAATTTAGCTGGGAGTTATTGGCTGTCAACTATCCCAACAGCTGGAGGAATGAATGTTTCATTCCTAGAAGAGGGAATCTGGGCAGTACACCAACAGTACCTACTGCAGTTATGCTATTTGATTACTCTTTTTTTATAGTAGCCCATTCTTTCTGTTGTTGTTGTTCAGGACAGGGTCTTGCTTTGTAGCCCAGGCTGGAGTGCTGTTGCATGATCATGTCTAACTGCAACCTCTGCCTCTCGGGTCCAAGCACTTCTCATGCCTCAGCCACCACACCATCACATTACAGGTACATTACAGGTGTGCACCACCACACCCAGTTAATTTCTATATTTTCAGTAGAGACAGGGTTTCGTCATGTTAGCCCAGGCTGGTCTTGAACATCTGGCCTCATATGATCTGCCTGCCTTGGCCTCCCAAAGCATTGGGATTGCAGGCGTGAGCCACCATGCCTAGCCCATAGTAGCCCATTCTTGTTTTATGTTGCAAAAACGACTTGAAATTTCTCATAGGATAATAATTGAACTTTGTGAAACATTCTTGCTATTTCTTAAATCAATGGGTTTTTTTAAGGTCAAAAAAACCATTTGACTTATAATATAAGAACAGAGGTTTAATTGGCTCATGGTTCTTCAGGCTGTACAGGAAGCATGGCAGCATCTGTTTCTGGGGAGAAATCAGAGAGCTTTTATTCACAGCAGAGGCAGAGCCAAAGCAGGCATCTTCCATCTTCCTATGGATGGAGCAGGAGGAAGACAGAGAGCAGGGAAGTTCTACACACTTTTATTTTTTAAATTTTTTTTAACTTTTGTTTTAGATTTGGGGGTACATTGCAGGTTTGTCATATGGGTAAACTTGTGTCACGGGTTTGTTGTACAGATTATTTCATCACACAGGTACTAAACCTAGTACTCAACAGTTTTTTTTTTGTTCCTCTCTCTCCTCCCACCCTCCACCTTCAAGTAGGCCCTTGTGTCTGTTGCTCCTTTCTTTGTGTTCATGAATTCTCCTCATTTAGCTCCCAATTATAAGTGGGAACATGGTGTTCAGTTTTCCACTCCTTTGTTAGTTTTCTAAGGATAATAGCCTCCTGCTCCATCCATGTTCCCACAAAAGACATAATCTCATTCTTTTTTATGGCTGTATAGTATTTCATGATGTGCATGTACTACATTTGCTTTATACAATCTGTCACTGATGGGCATTTAGGTTGATTCTATGGCTTTGCTATTGGCTACACACTGTAAACAACCAAATCTCATGGTAACTCACTCACTCATTGCCACAAGAACAGCACTGAGAGGATGGTACAAAACCATTTATGAGAAATCGCCACCATGATCCAATCACCTTCCACCAGACTCCACCTCCAACACTGAGGATTACAACTGAACATGAGAGTTGGGTGGGACACAGATCTAAACTATATCATTCTATTCCTGGTCCCTCCCAAATCTCATGTCCTTCTCAAGTGGCAAGACACAAACATGGCCTCCTAACAGTTCCCCAAAGCCTTAACTCATTCTAACATTAACTCAAACGTCCAAAGTCTCATCCGAAACAAGGCAAGTCCCTTCCACCTAGGAACCTACAAAATAAAAAGTCAATTACTTACAAGATACAATGGGGATAGAGTCATGGGGTAAATACTCCCATTGCAAAAGGGAGAAAATGGCCAAAAGAAAGGGGCTACCAGCCCTTTGCAAGTCCAAAACCCAGAAGAGCAGCCATCAAATCTTAAAGCTCTAAAATAATCTCCTTTGACTCCATGTACCATATTCAGAGCAGGCTGATGCAATGGGTAGGCTTCCAAGGCCTTTGGCAGCTCTATCCCTGTGGCTTTGCAGGGCTCTGCCCCACGGCTGCGCTCATGAGCTGGAGTTGAGTGCCTGCAGCTTTTCCAGGCTAAGGGTGCAAGCTACCAGTAGATATACCATTCTGGGGTCTAGAGAGTAGTGGCTCTCTTCTCACAGCTCCACTAGGCATTGGCCCAGTGGGGACTCTGTGTGGAGGCTCCAACCCCACATTTCCTCTCTGCACTGCAGTAGTAGAGGTTCTCCATTAGAGCTTTGCCCTTGCAGCAGGCTTCTGCATGGCATCCGGGCGTTTCCATACATCCTCTGAAATCTAAGTGGAGGCTCTCAAGCCTCATCTCTTGCATTCTGTACACTTGAAGGCTTAAACTACATGGAAGCTACCAAGACTTACGGCTTGTACCCTCTGACACAGCAACTGTATTTGGGCCTCTTTGAGCCATAGTTGGAGCTGGAGAGACTGGAGTGCAGAAGAGACATGGGGGATTGGAGCCACCACCAATTTTCCGTGTCAGTCCATTCTCTCACTGATATTAAGAAATACCTGAGACTGGGTAATTTATAAGAAAAAAGGTTTAATTGGCTCACAGTTAAAGACTGTACAGGAAGCATGGCAGCATATGCTTCTGGGGACACTTCAGCAAGCTTTTTATTCATGGCAGAAGGCAATGCCAGAGCAGGCATCTTCACATGGCTGGAGCAGGAAGGAACAGTGAGGCGGGGAGGTACTACACACTCTTAAACACCCAGATCGCATCATAATTCATCACGCACTCTCATAAGAACAGCACTGAGGAGAGGGTACTAAACCATTCATGAGAAACCACCCCCATGATCTAATTGCCTCCCACCAGACTCCACCTCCAACACTAGGGATTACAATTGAACATTAAATTTGAATGGGGACACAGATTTAGACCATATCAGCTGTCCTACATACAAGTTTTGCGAACTTATTCCCATCATTTTACCACGCTCTTGAAAGTGCAAAGTATTATTGTTTTTAAAATGTTCACCAGTTCTGTAAGCAAAAATATTATATTATCATTTCCATTTTCATCAAACTTTGTTTCATATATTTATGATCATAGTTTTTAAGCCCATAGAAAGAGTAGGGGAAGAAGACAAGCAGAAATACATAGCACTGCTTTTTTAAATTTACCTTTACATTCTAAAAAGGTCACTGCTTGAGAGAAAAAAATGAATATTTCATTGCTATGCCATTTTAAAAATTTTCACTTCTTAGGCTTCTTGTAATCTATTAAAGAATAAATTAATTCTGTATTCTTTTTACTACTTGGGTTTAATTTGTAATAATGTGTGTTTCAAATTTCAACTCCTTAACATCAATAATATATTTAGATAGCCTTATGAGCTATGTCATTTTGCCCAAAATAACACACTAGCCCTAAACCATGCAATCAGATATTAAGTTAAGAAATTACTATGCAACAATACACTGTAAATAGACATTCTGAGTCTGAAAAGCACTTGACCTGACAAAGGGCTGACATATTAATATATTCCATCATGATATTATGCCGTTTTCTCGCAAGCCTGAGTACTGCTTACTTCATTTAACAGTTAGCAGTCAGCCTCTCCTACCCACAGGCTGCTCCTAGTACACTCTTCCTATTGGCCAGGGAGAGAATGATGGACAGTAGCAGCTGCTGTCCTCCATCAGTCATGGGCTCTACCTTCAGCCTAAAAAGATCATTGACTGAAATATATTAGAGACCACTCAGTTGTTCAGTAAAGAGCCCACATCTAGGACTGGCATCTTGTATACCTACATATGAACTGAATCTATGAATGTTTAGTTCATAGAAGAAGCAGTCTCCAGGCCCATCCTCACCTCCCCACAAGCCATAAACCCAAAGGGCAAACCAGGTCCTAGGGCTGCAGGTATATCATGGATTTGTATGCAAACTTGTCATTTGGAGGCCAGTCTTGGTTCCTGGATGAAACTCTTTTGCTGGCTGGCAAAAGCTAGGCAAAATGGAAGGGGTTCAACCAGGCATCCTGTAGCCAGGTCAATCATGTGAATAGTGCTGCACAAACTGGTGTTTACAACACTTATCAGGTTTGTCTTATAAACACTGCATTCACTGAATCTGGGAAATAGAGTGTGAGGAATAAAGAAGAAGTGGGACAGGAAAGAGGCAACATCCCATTGGTGCTAGGACCTCTTAGAGTCTCTGGAACGGAGAGATCAGTAAATTTTACACAGCTGCTTTTCTGAGAGTGCAGACTTTGGGAGGCATACATAGCCTCAAGTTTTGATTTGATAACTATGCGTATACCAGCATATTTTCCTGGATTTGGGACCCATGTTGACCCTGGGGCACCTCCACTGAGCAGCTGACTGGCCTCCAGTGAGTATCAATAGTCTCCAGAGGCTAAGCAAAGGAGCTGAGCTGACAGCAGCATCTGCCGTTCATCCATCATCTCTTCTGGCCAATAGAAATAGGGCATGGCCTATGTGGCCTGGGAAGGCCCTCATTCTCCCTCTCCAGTGGCTGTGCCAGATGAAGAAATCATTACTATTCAGGGCAGGAAAAGAAACGGAGGATGTCTGGAGGGAATAAAAGAATGAGAGAACAGGATACAGTCAGCCAGTTGGTCACCGAGACACATTACATCCTCTGGGCACTTTTTCCAGATGCCTTGCATTTTTCAGTGTGCAGCCACTTTCCCAATCCCTTCACTAGGGGAGTTCAAAGTTTCAACATCCTTGCACAATGCAGTCTTTGGGAGAATGATAGGGATGTCTTCAGAGAGGGAAAGCAACGTGGCAGTCCTGGAAGATACTCAGTTTCCTCATTTTCTTGAGGTTAATGCTGAACACCCAGTGAGAAGCATTGGTTCCGAGGAGCCTCAAAATGTCATTTAGAGAAAGAGAAAAATTATGACACAAGCAATCATTCAATGCTTCTTAAAATGCTGTCAACCTGACTGCAATTCTCTCTGCACTCAGAATGTGTGGGTGTCTTTCAGGGTTGCTCCTCACCACTATTTTCATGTCATATCTCTCAAAAGCCTGTAGTTATTAATAATGATAATACTAACAATATCTTCCTTCTGAGCCATGCACAGCATTTACAAAGGTTTTCCACATTCACAACTACATCTGAAACTCCAGGAAATAAGAATAATATGCAGTGGTATCCCTATTTTAGAGATGAAAACACAGAAGGTCAAGAAAGGACCCAGGGAGCAGAGCTGAAAAGAAGGCCTAGGTGAAACTTGCCCTGAGATGTTAAGTTTCCAAGTTCAGGGCTCTTTCCACATTCATGGCTGATATTTAGCCCAGCCCATAACTCAAGTGATGCCAGTCAGTTGTGATCCAAAACTGGGGGCAAGGTGAAATACATAGCACCTGAGAAGTTCGTCTGGGGTGTCATACCATTACTTCCATGAAGGAAGTCACATCCATGTGTGTGTGACTGCGTGTAAAAAAATTAGAATATTTCTACTCACCAGCTCAATGACTACTGAAATTGAGAATCTGGAAAATCTGTCTTTTTATGAAGAATCCCTCTCACTTGAGATTTGGTGTCCTTTTCTCAAATCTTTCAGAACTTGGTTTGTACTGAGAAGATATGAAAGGTAGAGTTCTGTGCTTGCGCACACATGTGTGTGTGTGCATGTGTGTGTGTGTGTGTAAAAAAGCAATATAATTCACTTTACTAGACCCAGAGAACAATTCTTAACATTTAATAGAGAATTAATGGAGAAAAACATTTAAATATGGCAAAGTGGACACAGAGCCGAAAGCAAACTGTCCTCAAACTATTGCCAACTTCCAATAAATGCCATCTTTTCAATTTCCCTCCCTCAGATCCATTCCTTTAAGTGACCCTTTTTAAAAACCTTTTCCTCTTTGCATAAAAATGAAATTTGTGACAATAAAACATTTTCCCCCGCTCTCTCAAAAATATGCAAGGGAAAAGGACTCCATCGCTAGCTTAAACCAAATAGAGTAAAACAACATGGCTAACCAGTATCTCATTATTTTGAGGATGATCTTTTTGCTATTTTTACTTTCCACACCAATTAAGAGCTTTGGATTAGACACTGAAGCTTGGACAGAGTTTTGCAGGCACTCAGAGTAACTCTTAGTAAACTTTAATTTATAAACCCTAGAGCGCGAGACATACCATAAAAACCAACTCGCAACTCACACCAGTTAAGAAACAATAATAAGAATTCTTGATCTTTTTCAGATTAACTGTCAGAAAGATTAAGGATATTGAATGACACCATTAAGAATGCATGAAATGGAAATGCCACTAAGATCCTAATTATTCTTTCCGCGAGAAGAGCAATGGAAGCTTTGGCGCTTTTTTAACTTGGTCCTAGGATAGATTTTTCTTCCATCCTCAAATACATTTTCCCCTCAAGTGACAGGAACTGAAATAAAAGAGGAAGGAGTAGAAAAAAATAGGAATAAATAAAATACCATAGGCCTGAAGCAGACAGTTGCCTGCTATAAGTCACCTGCTACAAGCACAAACTAAATGATGCAGTTGGTTTAATATATTTTATGAACCATAAAATATAAACCATAAAATATTTTAAACCAATTGCATCATTTAGTCTCTGATTAAAGAGCAAGCAGTAGATTATAATTCTAATTTATTCCTTGACGTATAATCAAAGATTCTCTTCATTCTTGATTCTTGAATAGGACTAAGTACGAGTCATGCATTAATGTCTGATCAATATCATCTGCATAGCTCATAATAAAAAGAAAAGAAAAGAAAAAGAATTCTGACATTCAATGTGCCCTTAATAGAAATCACAATGGGACTATAAAGTAAGAAAGCAATTCACAACATCAGATCACTTGCTCCTAAAAGCAGTGGTTCACAAACTTTATCTTGCATCAGAAATACCTATAGAAATTATGAAAAGATTGCTGGGCCCACCTCCAGAGCTTCTGATTCAGTAGATCTAGGGTGGGAAGGACCTAAGAATTTGCATTTCCAATAAGTTTTCAGGTTATGAGAAAGCTGCTGGTCTGGGGACTGCTTTTTGAGAATCACTGCTATACAGAAGTTAAGATAATAGAAAATATTAAAGGGCCATTGGCCTAGACCAAAGAAATTCATTCATGAGCTAAAGAATGCAGTTTCTGAATAGAGAGCACTACTTTCCCTCAACAAATATTTAAGTGCCCACTGTAGGCTAGTAACTGTTCTAGATACTAGAGATTCAGTTAAAAACAAAACAGGCAGAGTCTTGTCCTCATGCAACTTAAGGTCTAGTGGGGAAGACACGGGACATGCAAGTAGTCATAAGCGCTAGAGGTAGAAATGATGGGGGCAGGGTGCTATTAGATCTTGTGTCCAATAACAGCCTCTTTGAGGAGCCCTTCGTACAAAGGCTTGAGTTAAGTGAGAGAGTGAGCTGTGATAAGGAAAACTTTAAGAGTGCTCCAAGCAGAGAAATAACAACGTTCAAATACAACCTGTTTTGCTATTGCTGTGATATGATTCACAGCCAACCTTCAAGATCAGCTTTAGCCAATGGAGCTATTTTTTTGACAGGAAACTTATGTTCTCAGTTGAAAGAACGTAAAATATCATTTGCACATATTAAAAAGCATATGGGCAATTTCTAGCACTGAAAAAAAACCTGAATAAGCAGCCAAATAATGGATTCAACAAAAAAATTAGATGTCATTATCAAACATTAGTGTAAGCTGGATGTGGTGGCTCATGCCTATAATACCAATCAGTGCTTTAGGAGGTCAAGGCAGGAGGATCATATGAGCAAAGGAGGTGGAGGCTGCAGTGAACCATGACTGCACCACTGCACTGTAGCCTGAGTGACAGAGCAAGACCCTGTCTCTAGGGAAAAAAAAGAAAAGGAAGATAAAGAAAAAAGACTAGTAGTGTAACATTATTCAAAAAATATTATGTAAACATTATTTAAACAAATATCAGAACTACGGGTATAATACATATAGAAAACAGTGGAATATATCTAGGTTTAATAGAAAGGATTTCAAAATGCAGTGGTAAAATGACCAAACTTCAAAGTAGATGAAAAAATAGTCGTAATAAAGCAAATGATCACTGTCTAGTGTGGAGAATTCAAGGTGGGATTATTCAGGGTGGGATTGTGTTTAATGAACACAAAACTGAAAGAAAATTATCGCAGCTATAATTTGAAAAAGCAAGTGTTACTCATTTCAGCTGAGTTGTACCAGGGATAAAAGTCATGTGGAAAATTCACATTCATTTCATGTACTTTTAAGTTACTAGAGAAGAAAACAAGAATATCACAATTAATTAGTATTTCCTTGGTTCTGAATTATGTGAAGAATGAGAAAATTTAGAAATCAATTTTTAATGTTTTAGAGGGGAAACCTAAGATAATGAAACTAACGTTGTTGTTGAAGAAAAATGTGTAGAAACTAGAACGTTAGCTGAAAATCAGAAAGTATTTTTTCTGCCAGGTACAATACATAGTTTGAATTTGTTACTAGGAGACATAAACTCTACTGTGCAGATAATAAATTTGGGGGAAATTTTTAACAGCTACTTACAATACTTTCTGGTTCTTCTCAAAGACAGAACATCTTGATTAAATGAATGTGACTTTTAAATCACTCTCAAATACATGACAGTAATTTTGACAAAATGTTGTTATAGCAATTAAACTAATTCAGCCAAGATATGAGATGCACAAAGAGAAGTAAGCCAAACCACAGAAGATCCTCAAAGAGTGAATCACGGACATTGGCAGGAAGTGAAACTAATTTTGAATTTGTGAGAGCCACAGCTATTGGTATGAACTGTTGCTAGCTATTAATAATATTTGTAAAATTTACCTTAAACAAGATATAACTTCAGTAGTATCACTTTTTAATAAATTTTATTTCTTTAATTTAAAGACAATTGTTAAATTAAAAAATATAAAGTATGCTCCAAAAGTAACATTCCAATAAACTATAAGAAAATTCAAACATGGGGGAAGTTTACATGACTGTGAAATTGATGATTCACATACAAATAATTCTGAAAAAATTTTCTATACTATTTTCTGGCCAATATAGATCAAGCTATCATTAATCGATGTACTGCTATTTTAAATTTTTTTTACACTATATTAACAATAAAATTTCTGAAGGAAAAATAACTTAAGAAGTACTGTTTGAGATCTAGATACTGCCGTAAGGGATGATGACTGTCACAATCTAAGTGCTAGCAATTTATATGATGTAATATTTTCTGTAATAATTTCTCATATGATAACCCATAACAATGTTTAACCTTATTCATAAGGTTCATGGTTCATTTCCAAATTGAATTCTTATTTCAAATTAAAACTAGTAAAAACTATCAAAGAACTACAATGACTCAAGAAAAGTGTGTAGTTTGACGTTATTAACAGAAAATAAATTATGTTAAAATCCTCATAACAACCCAATTAGCAATTTTGCTGAAATAAAGGCAAGAAAAATCCATTTTATCTATTTGGCTATACTGTTAGTCATCCAAACATCAACAGAATTCTTAAATGTATGCAATAATAATTAAGCCCAGTTGTCTTTTTTTTTAACCCATTTAAGTCCCATAACTATAGCTCTGCACATTGTTTTGTACTTATTGTTATGAAGTATATATTTGAAGTAGGAAGATAGAACCTGTTCTATTGAGCAGTTTCTTAGCTTGATTTTTTAATTGTGAAATATTTAAACAAATAGTACATGGATTGCCATTTGCACTCTTCTCCCAACCCTTATACATGCTTTTACTCAACAGAGTGAGGAGACCCAGGTTTCAGATTCTTCCACCTCTGGAGCAACTTTAGACTGAGGAATCTCATGACTAGTCTTTCCAGGTCTTTGTTTCTTTTTGTCCTCAAGATGCTGCTTCTCAGATCATCTAATGCATGTCCTTTCTTACATTCCCATCAACACTTAAAATTATTCCAGGCCCTGGGGCTTTTAAGTCTCCCCCAGCCCTGGCTCCCTGAGAGGGGAAGACGGTAAGATAGGACACTAATACAAAGTGATGACTCCTAGAAGATAGAGCAACACATGTTTCCAAGATGCGGGCAAGCAATAACTAGAAGAAGAGAAGGAAAAAGAGAGAAAAAGAGAATACTGGAATGATTTATATAATGAGGTACCAAAAGAGTTAGAAAGAGTGGTGAGAATGATAGTAAGAAGGTGAGAGAAGGGGTTAGCCATGAAGAAAATGATAAGCATTTCTTTTTCTGAGACAAATATAAATAGACACATAGGCACATAGGTAGATAGAAGAAAGATAAATAATAATTTTGAGATATAGAAGATCAGATGGACTCAGAAATGCATTAAGGGAAATCATTTGCTTAGAGTAATAGCATGAAGATTCATGCCTTCCACAAATACTTATTGAGAGCCTACTGTGGGCTCTGTGTTGTGTAAGGTCCTAGGATAATAGAGGTTGGCAAAAGGAGATAGAGCCTCTTTTCTTTGGAGCTTAAAAGCAATTCAGAAGCATAGAAATTGATCAAATATTCAAATGACTGAATATATTATTGTAACTCAGATATAAGTTCTTGCTTCCGTGAAAGGAAGATCAGTGTGAAAAGATTTGAAAAGGCAGTTTCAAGTGCATCATAAAACAGCTAGAACTTAATAGGCAAGCCAAAGGAAAGCACAGGTAAGAGAAAGGATTGGCAGTGTCTGAAGGCAGCTCACACTACGTGACTGGGAAATAACCTGTCATATACTTTTATTCATGTATAAATTGTGGCTTACTTTTAAATCTTAGAAAAAGAAAAATATAATACAAACAAAAAACATAAAAATTGAAAGCAACTCAAATGTTCCTCATCTGGTGAATGGGTAAGCAAATTGTGGCATATCATTACAATAGAATAATACTCAACAATAAAAAGGAACCAATGGTTAATTTACACAACAACTTAAATAAATCTCAAATATATATTGCCAGTTGAAAGCAGCCACATCAAGAAGAGCTAGGCATTGTATTCCATTTATATGGCATCCTAGAAAAAGCAAAACTACAATGACAGAAAACATCAGTGGTTGCCAAGGTCTAGGAATGAGAGGTAGCAGGGGTTAACTACAGGCGTATCTCATTTAATTGAACTTTGCTTTCTTGTGCTTTGCAGATATTGCATTTTCTTTTAAACAAATTGAAGGTTTGTAGTGACAATGCTGCATCAAGCAAATCTACCATTACCATTTTTTCCAACAGCAGGTGCTCACTTTGCATCTCTGTGTCACATTTTTGTAATTCTCTCAGTATTTCAAACTTTTTCATTATTATTATTATATCTATTAGGGTGATCTGTAATCAGTGGTTTTTTTGATGTTGCTATTGCAATTGTTTCGGGGTGCCACAAACCATGCCTATGTAAGATGGCAAACTTAATGGAAAAGTGTTGTGTGTGTTCTGACTGCTCCAGTGACCAGCCATTCCCCCCATTTCTCTTCTTCTCTTCAAGTCTCCCTATTACCTGAGACAACAATATTGAAATTAGGCCAGTTAATAACCCTATAATAATCTCTAAGTGTTCAAGTGAAAAGAAGTGTCATATGTCTTTCACTTTTAATCAAAAGCTAGAAACAATTAAGCTTAGTGAAAAAAAGCATGTCAAAAGAAAGCTAGGTCTTTTGCATCAGTTAGTCAAGTTATAAATGCAAAGGAAAAATTCCTGAAGGAAGTTAAAAGTGAACACATAAATGATAAGAACAAGAAAGAGCCTTATTGCTAAGATGGAGAAAGTTTTGGTGATCTGCATAGAAGATCAAACCAACCACAACATTCCCTTAGGCTAAAGCCTAATCCAGAGTAAAGCCCTAACTCTCTTCAATTCTGTGAAAGCTGAGAGAGGTGAAGAAGCTGCAGAAGAAAAGTTTTAAGCTAGCAAAAGATGGCTCCTGAGGATTGAGAAAAGAACCTGTCCATAACATAAAACTACAAGGAAAAACAGCAAGTGCTGATGTAGGCTGCAGCAAGTTATCCAGAACATCTAGCTAAGATCATTTTTGCAATCTACCCATCTGACAAAGGGCTACTATCCAGAATCTATGAAGAACTTAAACAAATTTGCAAGAAACAAAAACAAACAACCTCATCAAAAAGTGGGCAAAGAATATGAACAGACATTTTTTAAAAGAAAACATTTATGCAGCCAACAAACATATGAAAAAAAGTTCATCATCACTAGTCACTAGAGAAATGCAAATCAAAACCACATTGAGATACCATCTCACACCAGTTAGAATGGCAATCTTTAAAAAACCAGGAGACAACAGATGTGTGAGAGGACGTGGAGGAATAGGAATGATTTAACACTGTTGTGGGAGTGTAAATTAGTTCAACCATTGTGGAAGACAATGTGGTGATTCCTCAAGGATCTAGAAATAGAAATACCATTTTATGCAGCAATCCCATTACTGGGTATATATCCAAAGGATTATAAATTATTCTATTATAAAGACACATGTACATATATGTTTATTGTGGCACTATTCACAATAGCAAAGACTTGGAATCAACTCAAATGCCCATCAATGATAGACTGGATAAAGAAAATGTGGCACATATACACCATGGAATACTATGCAGCCATAAAAAAGGATGAGTTCATGTCCTTTGCTGGGACATAGATGACTTTGGAAACCATCATTCTCAGCAAACTGACACAAGAACAGAAAACCAAACACTGCATGTTCTCACTCATAAGTGGGTGTTGAACAATAAGAACACATGGACACAGGGAGGGAAACATCACATACCAGGGCTTGGGGGTTGGGGCTAGGGGAGGAATAGCAGGGGGTGGGAAGATTGGGGATAAATAGCATTAGGAGAAATACCTAATGTAGAGGACAGGACGACTGTTGTAACGAACCACCACCATGGCACGTGTATACCTGTATAACAAATCTACACAATCTGCACGTGCACCCCAGGACTTAAAGTGTAATTTAAAAAAAAAAAGAATTATGCTTGATCTACTCTGCCTGTGCTCTATAAGTGGAGCAGCAAAGGCTTGATGACAGCATATCTATTTACAGCATGTTTTACTGAATATTTTAGGCCCACTGATGAGACCTACTTCTTGGAAAAAAAAAATGGTTCCTTTCAAAATATTACTGCTCATTAATAATACATCTGGTCACCCAAGAGCACTGATGAAAATGTACAGGAGATGAATGTTGTTTGCATGCCCACTAATGCAATACCCATTCCAAATTGTGTGGCACATCCCTCATCTCTTGTTCTTATTCCTGCTCTCGCCAAGAGATGTTCCTGCTGCCGCTTCACTTTACGCCATGATTGTAACACTCCTGAAGCCTCCCCCGAAGCTGTGCAGGAGTCAGTGCCATGCTTCCTGTGAAGCCTGCAGAACTTTAAGTCAATTAAACCTCTTTTCCTTATAAATTACCTAGTCTCAGGTATTTATTTATAGCAATTCGTGAGCAGAGTAATACATGGGGTACATGTGATATTTTGATAAAACCATAAGAAACCAGGGTAATTGAGATATCCACCACCTCAAGTATTTATCATTTCTTTGTGTTGGGGCTTTCCAATTCCACTCTCTTAATTATGTGGAAATATGCAATAAGCTATTCTTAACTATAGTCACTCCATTGTGTTATTGATCACTGGACCTTATTCCTTCTTTATAGGTATTTTTGTAACTGTTAAGCACCTCCTCTTTATCTTCCTTCTCTACCACCATTCCCAGCCTCTGGTAACCATCATTCTACTCTCTATTTCCATTTTTTTAAAGCTCTCATATGACAGTGAGAACATGAAATAAATTTACTTTTTGCTATTACAAATAATGTTTCAAAGGAATTTCTTGTACTTGTTTTCCTGTGCATGTGTGTGTGAAATTCTCCAGAGTATATACTACTGAGAAATGAAATTGCTGGCTTGAAGAATATGTGAATCTTTATGGTAGTACTACACATTGTCAAAGTTCTTTCAAGTTTGACCATAATAATTTACATTTCTATCAAGTGTTTGAAATTTTCCTTTGCTGTATATCTTAGCCAAGATTTGTTCTTGTTCAACTTCATGTCACTTTTTTCCAACCCAGTGATTGTAAAAGTTATCTTATTGGTTTCATTTTCATTACTCTGATTACCACTATTAGTAAGATTAATCATTATTTTTATATTTAATAATTATTTAGTTTTCTCTTCTGCAAATTAGCAGTTCATATTCTTTACTATTTTGTTCTAGTAGATTGTCTTTTGAAATTGATTTATAGGAATTCTTAAAAGTCTGGATTCTAATTATTTATTGGCAATATGCTTCACCAATATCTTCTCACAATATGATTTGTATTTTTATTTTTGTTATGTATGTTATTAAACTGAAGTTTTAATTTTAAAAGTCAAATTTATTAATTTTTTTCCATTATGGCCCATCTTTTTCTGCTGTATTTTTAACAGTATTTTCTTCACTTTGGGAGGCTGAGGTAGTCAGATCATGAGGTCAGCAGTTCAAGACCAGCCTTGCCAACATGGTGAAACACCATCCCTGCTAAAAATAAAAAAAAATAGCCAGGCATGGTGGCAGCGCCTGTAATCCCAGTTACTCAGGAGGCTAAGGAAGAAGAATTTCCTGAACCCAGGAAGTTGAGGTTGCAGTGAGCCAAGATTGCATCATTGCACTCCAGCCTGGGTGACAGAGAAACTCTGTCTCGACTCTTGTCTCAGGAAAACAAAAATCGTTCCTACAGCTTGGTGATAAAGATATAGCCTTTATTTTCTTCAAGGTTTTAATATTTGCATTAAAATTTGCACTAAAATAAATCTAATGAGTACTTATGTTTTGCACAGGTTGTAAGCTAAGCATCAAATTTTATTTTTAAATATGGAAAACGAATCATCTTAGAACCATGTATTTGACAGCAGATCCTATCTCAGCTACTTTTAATGTTACCTCTGCCATTCATTGTTTCTATATTTATTCAGATCTGTTTCTAGGTTGCATATTCTTATTTCATTGGTCTACAATATGAATTTCATTTCGTATAAATTATTATGACTATAAATGTCTCAATTTCTTTAACTTTATAAATATTTTAATCTCTAAGAAAATTCAGAAGAAGCACAAAGAAGACACTTGGTGGAAGACAAGGATACCCTCTCTCACTACTCCTATTCAACATGGTATTGTAAGTTCTAGCCAGGGCAGTCAGGCAAGAGAAAGAAATAAAAGGTATTCAAATAGGAAGAGAGGAAGTCAAATTGTCTCTGTTTGTGGATGACATAATTGTATATTTAGAAAACCCTATCATCTCAGCCCTAAATCTCCTTAAGCTGATAAGCAATTTTAGCAAAGTCTCAGGATATAAAATCAATATACAAAAATCACAAACATTTCTATTCACCAATAATAGACAAACAGAAAGCCAAATCATGAATGAACTCCCATTCACAATTGCTACAAAGAAAATTAAATACCTAGGAATACGACTTACAAGGGATGTGAAGGATCTCTTCAAGGAAATGACAAACCACAGCTCAATGAAATAAGAGAGGACACAAACAAACGGAAAAACATTCCATGCTTATGATAGGAATAATCAATATTGTGAAAATGGCCATACTGCCCAAAGTAATTTATAGACTCAATGTCATTCCCATCAAGTTACCACTGACTTTCTTCACAAAATTAGAAAGAAACTACTTTAAATCTCACATGGAACAAAAAAAAGAGCCCACATAGCCAAGAAAATCCTAAGCAAAAAGAACAAAGCTGAAGCAACATGCTACCTGACTTCAAACTATACTGCAAGGCTACAGTAACCAAAACAGATATATAGATCAATGGAACAGAACAGAAGCCTCAGAAATGACACCACACATCTATAACCATCTGATCTTTGACAAACCTGACAAAAACAAGAAATGGGGAAAAGATTCCCTGTTTAATAAATAGTGTTGGGAATACTGGCTAGCCATATACAGAAAGATGAAATTGGACCCATTCCTTACACCTTATACAAAAATTAACTCAAGATTGATTAAAGACTTGAACATAAGACTTAATACTATGAAAACCCTAGAAGAAAATCTAGGCAATACCATTCATGACATAGGCATGGGCAAAGACTTCATGGCAACAAAAGCCAAAATTGACAAATGAGATCTAATTAAACTTAAGAGCTTCTGCAAAGCAAAAGAAACTATCATCGGAGTGAACAGGAAACTTACAGAATGGGAGAAAATTGTCGCAATCTATCTATCTGACAAAGGGCTCATATCCAGACTCTACAAAGAACTTAAACAAATTTACAGGAAGAAAACAAATAACCCCATCAAAAAGTGGGTGAAGAATATGAACAGACACTTCTCAAAAGAAGATATTTATGCAGGCAACAAACATATGAAAATGTTTGGTCCAATGACCACCATCATCACTGGTCATTAGAGAAATGCAAATCAAAACCACAGTGAGATACCATCTCACGCCAGTTAGAATGGTTATCATTAAAAAGTCAGGAAACAACAGATGCTAGAGAGGCTGTGAAGAAATAGGAATGCTTTTACGCTGTTGGTGGGAGTGTAAATTAGTTCAACCATTGTGGACGACAGTGTGGTGATTCCTCAAGGATCTAGAACCAGAAATACGATTTGACCCGGCAATTGCATTACTGGGTATATACCCAAAGGATTATAAATCATTCTACTATAAAGACACATGCCCATGTATGTTTATTTTGGCACTATTCACAATGGCAAAGACTTGGAACCAACTCAAATGCCCATCAATGATAGACTGAATAAAGCACATGTAGCACATATACACCATGGAATGCTATGCAGCCATAAAAAATGAGTTCATGTCCTTTGCAGGGACATGGATGAAGCTGGAAACCATCATTCTCAGCAAACTAACAAAAGAACAGAAAGCCAAACACCTCATGTTCTTACTCATAAGTGGGAGTTGAACAATGAGAACGCATGGCCACAGAGAGGGAAATATCACACACTGGGGCCTATCAGCAGGGTGGGAGTCTAGGGGAGGGGTAGTATTAGGAGAAATACCTAATATAGATGATGGATTCATGGGTAAAGCAAACCACCATGGCACGTGTATATGTATATGACAAACCTGCATGTTCTGCACATGTACCCCAGAACATAAAGTAAAAAAAAAAGATACTTTGCACTTCTTAATTGTCTTAATTATTCTTAAGCATTTGTTCTACTAAAAAAATTTTAGAATCAGCTTGTGAAGTCTGATGAAAGCCTCTTGTTGGGAGGTGGATTGAAATGATATTAGATTTTTTAATTATTGATAGAAAAATTGCTATTTTTATAATATTAACTGTTTCCATTCATAATGTGATATTATTCAGGTAATTTTTCTGGCCTTATATAATATTTCATAATTTTCTCCCACAATCTTGAACATATTTTATTATGTTTATTTCTGCATACATTGTAGTATTTTGACTGGGATATTTTCCTATTACATTTTCTTTTTTTTTTTTTTTTTTNATGGCGCAATCTCGGCTCACCGCAACCTCCGCCTCCTGGGTTCAGGCAATTCTCCTGCCTCAGCCTCCTAAGTAGCTGGGATTACAGGCACGCGCCACCATGCCCTGCTAATTTTTTGTATTTTTAGTAGAGATGGGGTTTCACCATTTTGACCAGGATGGTCTTGATCTCTTGACCTCGTGATCCACCCACCTCGGCCTCCCAAAGTGCTGGGATTACAGGCGTGAGCCACCGCGCCCGGCCTCCCTATTACATTTTCTAATTGATTAATTACTTAGGTAAATGAAGTTTACTAATTTTTTTAAGTTGATCTCTTGAGTCCAGCAATCTTGGTGATCTCTCTTAGTAGTTTTATTACTATGTCTACAAATTCTTTTAAGGTTTCTAAATATATAATCATACTGCTGACAAATTAGTGTATTTGGCCTCTTCCTTTCAAATGCTTATGCATTTTTCTCCCCTCTTGTCTTGTTAGATTGGCTAGGACAAACAAAATGTTTGTGAGAAGCAATTATAGCAGATATCTTTATCTTGCTTTAGTTTCAGTGGTAAAACTTCTAAAATTTATCCATTATGTATGTTTATGCAGATTTTTTTTAAGGACTACACTTAATCAAATTAAGGAAGTTCCCATCTATTTTGATTTTCTTTTTTAAAATTATTTTACTTTAAGTTCTGGATACAAGTGCAGAATGTGTAGGTTTATACATAGGTATACATGTGCCATGATTATTTTGATTTTCATAATGAATGAGGGTAAAATTATATTGAATGCTTTTCCTGAATCCATTGAAATCATCATGTATTTTATTCTCCTTTTATCTGCTAAGGTGGCATGTTTTAATTGATTGAATTTCTGAACTTTAATTCTGGGATAAATCCCTCCTACCTGTATCTTTTTCTAAATTATACTGTGACACGGTTTCGCTCTGTGTCTTCACCCAAATCACACCTAAAATCATAATCTCCAAGTGTCCAGGCACCTGGTGGGAGCTGACTGGAACGTGGTGTCAGTTTCCCCTTTAATGTTCTCATGATAGCAAGTGAATTCTTTCCAGGACTGATGGTTTAAAAGTGTGTGGCAGTTCCGCCCCCAACTCCTGCTGTCATGTAAGACTTACCTGGCTTCCTCTTCCCCTTCCGGTATGATAGTAAGTTTCCTCCCCAGTCATGCAGAACTGTGAGTCAATGAAATCTTTTTTTCTCTATAAATTATCCAGTCTCAGGTAGTTCCTTATAGCAGTGTGAAAATAGACTAATACAGACTGAAACCTATTTAAGATTTTTTTCATCAATGTTTCCAACTGATACTGATCAGTAACCTTATTTTCTTATCATATCTTTGTCCAGTTTTGTTAGTAAGACCATCTATTCTCTCAAACACTTTGTAAAGGAAAGAATGTGATAAAACTTCTCTGTAGAACAATATGTATATGTTGTATTTTGAATGAAATAATGATTTTTTAAAGCCTCATTATTTTGTATAAGACATTTCTAGTTGTCTACCCAAATATCATTCTTCCTTCTTTCTTGTTGAGAGAAGCCTGATTTGACATATATTTGTTTTTGGGGGTATCCTTACTTTCATGATGAGTTCTGACTATATAATAATAATGTATTTTAGTATATAAACAATTACTCCCTTATCTTCCCTGCTAAGACTTTTCTGTTTGCACCTGCCTCTGCCACCACCACATGCACACATCTCAGTCCACCACCTGTTCTTGTGTGTGTATTTCAGGGCTCCTGCCCTGCTGCAATAGCTGAGATAATGCAAATCCCAGTACACAGTCAGAAGGCCAGCCAGCCCAGTTCTTGGTCATGAGGCTATGGCTTTTTACTCCTGCCTGGTCAGGGCCAAAGCTTTAGTGAAGATATAGTCAGGGCAACAAGCCAACAGTAATCATTTTCACTCTCCTTGTAGGCTTGAGAGCCCCAGACAAGCCTTTCGGTAAGTGAATCCAGCTCAGAACTTTTAGTCTTACTCCCCTGCAGGAGCCCAAAGCCTTATGGCCATCTCCCAGCCCAGAGCCCAACAAGCCTAAGTACCAGCTCTGCTTATTACTTTGTGTCTTTTCGTTATGTTCGAATGTATTCATGTGTGTTGGAAACTTGAGAGATGGGAACTCTCAAAGGTGATTAGGTCATGAGGGCTCTGCACGCCTCCTGCATGACACTGTGGGAGGCATTGTATGGTGAGGAAACATGTGAGAGCTGAGTTCATCCTTCATAAGGACATTTCTCCCATGATAGATTAATGACATTGATCTATTCATGAGTGCCGAGCCCTGGTGAATAGATTAATGCCATCATCAAGGGAGTAATGTCCTTATGAAGGAGGAGTTCAGCTCTCACATTTCCTCACCATGTGATGCCTCCTGCTATGTCATGACACAACAGGAAGGCCCTCACCAGATGTGTCCCCTCAATCTTGGACTTCCCAGCCTCCAGAGCCATAAGTGAAATAAATTTCTGTTCATTAATCTGTGGTACTCTAACAGCAGCCTAAAATGGGCTTTTAAAATTTTTGCCTCAAAATGTTTACCTAGTTTGAGGGGTGTCTAGTCATGTTTTCTGCTTATCTGTTTCTATGTTTTATTTATTTCCACAGGCTTGAAACAAAATGTGTAAATTTTCCATGGTCTGATGGCAGACTTACTGTCAACTCTGCAGGAAGTGATTTTCAAATATTCATTAGAATAAACAAAGTAACAAAATTTCTAAGTAAGCTAAGAAACCTAACAAAATATGTATTATTGCTCATTTTCTTCCAGAAATCTATTGTTTAAGCATTCACCTACCCTAGGCAGGAGGATTTGGAGATCCCAGTCACCAAAAAGGATGTTGTAACTAATAATGCTAGTAATTTTCTCTATTAAATAGGTTATATATTACTGCACACTGAAATATACATTAACTATATAATAGGATGAACATGAAAAAGTTCTAGTTTTGAAGCCCCAACTTAACTAAATACAAGAATGGGTTGCTTCTGTTCTTAGTTTCATGAAAGTTAGAAAGGTTGAACTTTTATTTTTCAAGGAGCAGATACTCGATATATGTGCCATGTTGACTCAAGCCCATAGAAAACACATGGGCACTTTGGCTTCCAAAAATGGATACAAGAGATTCCAACTTCACTCACTGATGCGTTAGAATTCCAGGGAAGTGTAACTCTAAAAGGAAGACATGGCTCCTTTTTGAGTTACACTTCCCTGGAATTCTAAAGAATATCTGGCTATCACTGCCAGGTCTTTATTAATATGTCCCACAGAATTACTGGTTTTCCAGTAAAGTTTATAATATGCTATTCTTCAAGAAAGATCTCAGGTTGGAAAAATCCCTCATGTCAGAAATGTTTGCAAACATTATATACTACTTTAAAATTTCCAGTTTCAGAGTCTGGTACTATAAACATCTGTAGAGATCTTCTAGTCCAGTTTCTTTATTGCACAGATGAATAAACTGAGGGCTGAAAGGGTGACTTTTTTCTCACCATGGGTCCAAAACCAGTGTCTTGATATCCAGGTCATCATTCTTTCCATGGTACACTTCAGGCTTCTACATTCTTAAGAAAGTAGCTAAGATAATTTCATCCAGTTGAAGCCATGGGGCTTTCCCAGAGAAGGTAGGGCAATGTCCCATGAAATGCGACCGGTAGGCTGAGTTCCCAAAATGTGTGACCTTTAGAGCTCTGGGCATCCAGGGATCAGGTCTGCCACTTTGTGTGCTTCAACAGTGGCAATCAGCACCAGGTTTCCCTCTTTCCATTCCACTTTTAAGACCTGGGGGTTCTCTCCAGTTCTCCAGTTACTCGCCTACATAACTATTTGACAACATGTGCTCTGACACGTCTTCTTTTTAACACCTACTATTGGGACTTCCTTTCTGCTGAGGTAATTCTCCATAGCTTTGAGGTCTGCTACTCAAGGTAAAAAAGCATATTTGTTTCTTTCTAACTTGTTGGTATGGTTGCCTCAATTTAGCACTTCGTTTCATTATTTTTTAATTGTCAAATACAAATTGTATATATTTATGTATATACATAGTGGAATGATTAAAGTCTAGCAAATTAACATACATATCAATCACATCACATGTTTATGATTTTCTTAGGGGGTGCAAACACTTAAAGTCCACTCCCTTAGCAATTTTTAAGTACAATTTATAGAGCTGTAGTCACCACGATATACAATATATTTCTTGTCTGTGGAATTTTGTGTCCTTTGACCAACATCTCCCAATCTCCTTACACCCATAGCACTTCATTTTAAATGCACAGATATGGCCTATTTTTCCAAAAACAATAGTTGTTTCATAATGGTGCTATTACGTTGTATTACTGAAAGGATTTTACCACATTCGTTACCGAAAATAATAAAAGGTATTCATTGCCTGGTAATAGCCACTCCCTCATACACCCACCGGCATAATTATATAAATTGATGCAGATTACACCCTTAATTTATTTTGCCACTGAATATCCACAGAGAAAAAGAAAGCTTAAGGGTGAAAATATATAGTCATTTTGAAGCACTTCAGAATCACTGTCTTCTTAAAATATTTCCAAATACCAGTAGACATTACTAACGTCATGGCTATATTCTGAGCATACATATATTTGCAGAAAGAATTATCTATGCTTAGAAGTATAGGCATTAATTTATTAAATGCGAAGAAGTTTTCTTAGTGAAAGCCTACTTTGAGGCCTGAATTGTTCAGTATTATTTCTTATATGGTCATATTTAGCTGGGATTTTTTTCCAAATTATCTGGACAACTGCCAAATTTCCACTCTCATTCACTGTGACAATACACTGCATGAGCCATATAAAATGACATATAATTTTTTAAAATTTTCATTCCAATGTTTTAAATTCTTTGGACAATGCTGTGAGTTGAATTATTTTAAAAATTAGTTGGCTCATGCCTCTCCTAAGGAAAGATGAAACACTGATACCCCCTGAGGAGGTTTAATTTCATAGTCCACAACTGAACTTTCATTTTCAGATATGATGTGTGGCATTTATAGTATGAAGTTAAGCACAAAAATTAAAAATGCTTCTGTTTGACGACTACTATTTGCACTTGCCTTCTGCTGAAGTAACTCTCCATGGCTTTGAGGTCTGCTTCCCAAGGCAAAAAGGACCTTTGTTTCTTTCTAAAGTGTTGGTAATGGTTGCCTCCATTCAGCACTTCATTTTATTATTTTTTTAAATGCCAAATAAATAATGAGAGTGTAGCAGTCCATGCTAGAAATTATTCCATGCATTCGAATAAAAACTTTCTATGAGAATTTTTAAAAAGCTGTTTTAAGATCTCTTCATACATGTGACAGGACACCACACTCAGATGGATATCTTCACCTTCGGTTTGTTATTGCTGTGGTCTCCTTTTAATGCCTTCAGCATCCTGCTGAAATCAAGTTTATAAACAGAAGTTTGAGAATGGATCAATACCTACACTGCCAAATATCTAAGTCAACATTTTAAATCCTTTAGTTTACTTCCATTTTCTCAATCTGTAAATTCCTCTATATCTCTATATCTTGCAAAAGTAGTTCCACAAATATGTTAGTTATGAGGCTTTCTCCAAACTGTGTGTCTTTAAAGAAAGGCAAATTATAGCATCAGAAATTATAGGCAATTAGAGCTACTTTTCCAGGCAAAGCAGAGATGAATGACAACTTCTTCCTATTAAAAAATAATTGATGTATGCTCTCTGACTTAGTTGTCCAAGTAAATCTTATACAATGTAAATTTCCCTCTAATTTTTTCTCTCTTGTAAAAAATATGACAAGGCAAAATATTTGACACACATCTATGTCAAGTGTTCCTTATTTGCTACTTGTATGTTATCCTTTTTAAAGGATTGGGTCATAGGAATTGAATTTGTATAATCTTATCTTTATATAACCGTTTCATAGAGACTCATTAAAAAGAGCTCATTTCTAAAAGGTGAATATGGTTTTAGTTATATTTCTCAGTCTTAGAAATGGGCACTAACATTAACATAAATACAAGATAGACTAAATTAAAAAGATAATTATTTCACCAAAGCTAAAGTTGACATGTACATAACATAAAAATAGGGTTTTAAATATGTAAAGAAGGAAAAGTTCAACATCCTTTTAATAATCAACTATACGTCAATAGAAGTAGCCTTCTCTATTCATTTGAACTGATGAAGGAAGATTTTTACTTGGAAGCACTGTTAAGAGCTACTCAAAATTTGTACGAAAATAACAGAACCCTCTTTTTCTTCTTTCTTTTTTTTCCACTAAGTCAAACTGTAATTCTTCTCTATCCCTCACTTTTTAGTGAGGTTTCAAAATATATAGCTTTCTCTATTTCCCCTTTTTTTCTTTAAAATTAAATCACTATTCAGTCTTGCCATTACTCGAGTATTATTCCTAAGTAGCAGATCATGCCTGAAAGCTCCAGCTTTTGCAGAAATGTTTTTAACTAATATTGTTAACAGCTTGAGTCCACAAAATCTCAGCTATTCTCCCAAACCCAAACACAACTCCTGTCAGTAAAACATGAAAAAATGAGTTTGTGGGGGAAAATCTATGAGGTTATCATTGCATTTATCCCCTTTGGCTGGCAGAATAAGGCAGCACAAAATGCCAACTCATGATTTAAATAAACCACTGGCAAGAAAGGCCCTAGCTGGCTGCAAGTCAGTGCTCCAAATCAGTTCTATTCATACGTCTTTGCCAAGCAGTGTCTCTGCAGTTTTCAGAATAAGATGACACAAGTGACAGATAAATTCAGAATAATTAAATCAGCTAGTGTATGAGGGGTAAACCTTTCTGAAGAGAAAACAGGTATTTCATTGTGATGCTATCTTGAAACATTTATTCATGCTAAAGTAATTTAATTTCACTTACTAACTTTGAGACTAAAGGTGTCTTTGTTTTCACAGTTTTAGATACTGTTAGAATTGCAGAATAGAGCTAGGATATTAAAAAGAAATTTTAGTGGAATTTACTTTCATATAGCTCCTTCCTAGCAGTTCAATAAATTGCCATTAATTGATCATAAAGTGAAATTTATTTCAAAAAGAAGTTTTGATACTCCCTCTGCCCAATTAGGGAGTTAAAAGTCAATTCTGCGCAATTAGGAATAGTTTATCTCCTGGGGGCTTCGGGCCCAAATTCAGGGACATTTAACTGTTTTTCGGTCTCTTCTTGAGGAACAGGGCTCCAAAGGGAAGGAAAGAGAATTTTCTCAGTGTTCTTTTTCAACCTGTAGCCCATTCCCAAGGCTCTGAATCAAAATCTAACTTGTTAATGTGCTGGCGGTTTGAATGGCTGGGAGAGTCAAATTTAGCTGTGTTTTACTTTCCGCTTCAGCGGAAGAAACAAGAGGCAATCTCATGCGCTTGAGAAATAAACCCGCCGGTAAATGATAAAGTTTTAGACACAGAAAAAAGAGGAAACATTCTCCAATCTTTGGGACGTGTTTTAAAACTCTGTGCTGTTTGTTTTTCTTCCTTCACTGTGGATTTAGGGGGAAGAGAATGGTTTCCTGCCTAAATTCAAGATTGATGCTCACTGACCCAATTCCTTGTGTTTCTTCGAACTCCTGTGTAGTCCATACCCTCGCTTAGCTTCGGTAAGATTTTTATAAACTGTTTAAAGTAAGAGGAGATTGAGCAATGTGAATGGAAAGCAGCCGCCGTGGGCAGCTAGAATAATGTTCCCTTCGTTTTCTTCGTTTAAGATATGCGAAATTGTTCCTCCTGTAATCCGTTTCGAAAATAACTTTCCGCGGGGGCTTGCTGGACTTAGAGAGGTTATTGTGACTTTCTCTGAAAACTGAAAAAAAAAAAAAAAAAAAAAAAAATTAAAGGTCTTCTAGTACTATGACCATAGCAAAATTTAAAAGTGTCAAAGTGACCGGGTACAGGTAATAGGAGGTAGCTACTGGGAGGTGAGCAAGGACAAGAGCAAGGTTTCCAAGCGTTGGTTGGACGTGCTAGTGGAGCTTGCCTCCCGCCGCTTCTCCCCTCCTCGCTCCCCCCCGCCCCCACAACTCTCATCCCCGCCGCACAATGCTGCCAAGCCTAGGCTGCGCAAGAAGGAGCGGACTTCAGCTACTGATGCTTACGTCCAGAGACGCCCAAAGCGGAGCGTCTGTGTCCAAGGAGGGACTGCGGGACTTGCGCGAAAGTGGAGGTTGGGGCCCTCCCGGGTCTCACCTACCAGCCGCGCGGCATCCCTCGCGCGGTGATTGCATTGGCACCTGTACTCCTGCGGGCCTGGGTGAAGCCGACCCAGCAGAAAGGGTGCGCAGAAGTGGCCAGCGAGACTGGAATCTGAACTCCCTATCTCCCGCACACAGAAGAGCGCGTTGTGGCTCTTTCTGTGAGAGTTGCGGTTCTTGCCGCAAAGAAAATGCAGATAAGCAGCGGTTGTGCCTCTCTTCAGAAACTCCTAAGGAGAGCGCATTGGGGTGGAGGTGTGATGGATGTTCTACTTCACCCTTGTGCCTGGATAATCAGAAGCTCCAGAAGCCGGCGGAGTTCCACGAGGCAGCTTGGCCCCTAAAAAGAAGCTTGCATGGAAATGTTCTAGAAGAGTGTCTTTATTTTAAATTTTCATTAAAATAGATTACATTGTAGTTAATTAAGGAAATTGTCCAATCGCTCAAGATGGCTCATCAGTTACAAGGAGCTGGAGACAGGAAGCCATTTCCCATATATAAATTAGGCAAAACCAAAAATGCAATACCAAAACAATTTGGCTTCAAATATTTACTTTTTAAACACAAACTGATCTTCAGACGTTCATTTATTCACAGTTTTATAGCCTGAGAATCTATAAAGTCTTTCTGTTGTATTTAAACCGGGGGGTAGCTAGGGTTTGCAATCCATGCTGCCTCTTTCTTGAGTCTAGACTCTTAATGCTCCCAACGTCTTCCCTTGGACCCCCAAGTCTGGCCCGCCACTATTCCCGTAATGCCCCTTCCCTTCCGCCACCTGACCCAGCCTTAGAAAGAGCCTGTCTCAATGCGTTCCTAAACTTGTAGAACTGAAGACTTCACTGTTACACCCTCCTTTCCGAGGGATTCGTGGTGAGTAGGGTTGGGAAGGATGGGGAGGGTCGCTGGAAGGAGGAAGCCAGCAGAGCTCTCAGGGCTGGCCAGAGAGAGAACGGTGGTAAAGGTTTTATACTTGGAATGCATTTACTTCCAGCTCTGTAAAATGATACATACCATCGCAGCTGGTATTACCCGCTGAAGAGGCAGCAAAAGACCTCTCTGTGTGCAGTTCCTAGGATGCTTCTTCTTAGCGCCAAGGAGACCTTGTCCCAAAAGTCGCCAAAATTTTAAAGGACTCCGGCCGGCGGAAGAGACCCGTCCAGCATGGAAAGCCAGGCATAGGGGACTGGGTAAGGCCTCCTGGACTCCTCGAAAGCAGCTCATCCAGGGAGCAGCCGGAGGCGGGGCACGATCTACAGAAGCTCACGGGCTCAGGTGGAGACCATCAAAGAGAAAGGGGCGGGTTCGAACTTTAGAGGGGCAGAAGGGTGCGGACCAAGAGAGCAGAATTAGGGTGTGGTGCAGTCGGCGGGAGGACCGGGTCAGAGGGAAAGGAAAGTGGTGTCTCAGAGGACAGGGGTAACAGCTTTCAGCCACTGCCATTTCCCCGCAGAGGGAGCTCCTCCGGGCCCGGGAGGAGTACCCGGACTGCGACACTCTGTCTGCCACGACCCGGATTCCCTAGGGGATTCCAAGGGACAGCACCGTCCTCTCCACACATCATCAGGAGCCGAAAGCAGAGAATTTGCCCCACCTCGGCACTTCTGGACGCACCCACTCAACTCTACAGTATGAGACAAGGGCTCTCCTACGAGACCTTTCTCCAATTTTCTTTCTCTGCATATAAGAGCCGGGATCTCTCCCTCTCTCTCTCCTCTCTCTCTTTCTCTCTCCTCCTATTTTATCCTGGGAGATTCCTACTCGCGGTGGGAAGTCTCGGATCCGCTCGGAACCGCTCAGTCTTTGGCACCCTTGGCCGCCTGCACGCCGGAGGGGGGCTCCGGGAAACACACTCGCTGCCTCTCCAACAGACCTCCCTCGCTCCCCATTGGGCCCCCAGTCTCCGCCCCCCCAGCGCCCACTCCCCCTCCGCAGCCCCGGAGTGGCGTCAGCACGCCCGCCGGGCGTGGGCTTTAAAGGCCCACTAGCGGGAGTTCAGGCGCTTCTGCCCTGAAGTGCTGTCGGGACTAAAATCGCAGGAGTGGGAGTGGAGCTAGCCAGCGGGATTCCGAGCCGCTGAGCGCGCTGGCCTCGCTCCGCCTGATGACTCCAGACCTCGGGTCCAAGCGCCGCCCAGGCAGAACCCCTGAGCTCCGCGGAAGGAGAGTTAATGAAAAAACACTTAACCGTCTCCGCTGCGGAGAGTCATGAGCTGTCTGGATGTTATGTACCAAGTCTATGGTCCTCCGCAGCCCTACTTCGCAGCCGCCTACACCCCCTACCACCAGGTACGTGTCTCCTCTGGGGTCTTTGGGAAGGAGTGGCGCGCCTGGCGCTTGCGGCGGTACGACCTCTACGCCAAGGTCCGCTGCGCCTCCGCGCGTCGCGGGCGTCCGACCAGGGCGGGCACCGCCGGGATGCAGCGATTGCCCGAGGCACCTCCAGTTGGTAGTGCAATTAGCCTTTAGCTCCCCGGTTTGCTTTCGGGAAGCAGCTAAGCCCTGCTAATGTGAGCCTAGGGTTTCCTTCGAATAATCAGAGGAGGATGGCACGAGCTGGATTTTCTTTTCAGAGTCTGTCGGACTCCAGATTCTTCCAAGCCAGGTGCAGTAACAGGAAATGCAGGCAAAGCTCAGGCAGGGAAAACCAAACTTTGGTCCCAATGGTGAATGTAACAACAAAACCAAAAGCAAAGGCCAGCCTCTTTCTGAGATTCAAGAGCCGGTGTTCTCATCCCTGCAAGCTTATCTCAGGAGTAGTTTCTTCCGTTTCAATTCTCCAGCGACCAGGGCAATTAATTCCAGATCCAGCGAATTCGTTTCAAAGAGCACCGCGCAGCTTTATAATTTTTTCTTTGCGAATTTCTGGGAGTATTATCTTGAGTCCGATTGACCTGGCAGAAGCGAACTTGATAGACAGTACTTTGCCTTTCTGCAGCCTGAGTAGCTGAATGGCGCAGCCCTGCTTTCACCAAGCACTTGAAGAAGACCACTCAACCCGGGTTCTGCAAACTCTTCAAGTTCCATTCAATTCTGCCAATTTCTCTTTTCTTCAGACTGCGTCTGTTTTAACCATTTTCCTTCCATTTCCTCAGCTGAGGTAGCAGAAACTGAGGACAGTAGTCCAGGAAAAGAACGAAAGCATACACTTGGGGGCCGCAGGGGTCCCCTCCAGGTTGGAAAATGAGAGCTTGGTCATCTGCTTTGGGAAAATTGAAATACACCCCAACACCCCAGTGGATGCTTTTGCTAATTTTCTCTGCAAATTTAGAATGTCTATTCGGAAATTTCCTGATGAATTAATGATGGACTGGGTAGGGTTCACTTTTTGTTTTCTTACCTCCTCTTCTCCTCTTTTAAACTTTACAACCTGCAGTTTGTTTTGTATCAATGTTAATTTGAGGAATCACCAGTGTTCCTCATTGTAGGGAGGTGGTATTTAGGAAATGGTGATACTGCTAAATCTTACATCGTTTTAGCCCCAAATAACTCAAACCTTTTGGCTACAGCTTCTATGTACTTCTTCCCAGGATGGGACTAAGGCAAGCACAGAGGAGAGACGTAGATTGGTTTTCTGACTGGCCCTTTCTCCTCCCAGACCCTGAACCAATCTATTGCATTAAGATCTTTGTTCATTTTTGTAGGACTCCGGCCCCCTCTTCAAGGCCATCTCTGCCTTCGGAATGCTTTAACACTTAATTCAGTCCATTGCTCATTTCTAAGAAAATGTTCACAGAAGCTGCACTCGCCTTTTAAAATCACTATCAGACATCTCGATTTACCCCAACTCACAGCCAGGATCTTAACTTTCTTCCGTCTGCTCCTTTTTATCATTACCTCGTGTGTGGAGATGATGAAGGTGGAAATACTCATAATCCACTAGTTTTTCCTTATTAAAGAGAAGATCTGTTTAGAAACTGAGGCAGACTTTTAAATGGATGTTGTATGGGTAACCAAACAAATATCAGCTTGCATTTGTTAAAATGATCTGTATTTCCCCAGTCATAATGTTATCCCAGATTTTTATCACACACAATTCATTAATAAATGTAATTATTTCACACCCATTGTGGCATTTCTTCCTTTACATTCCTGGTTCCTGGTTGCTTTCCTTCACACATTCCTATTTGCAGGGAGTGGATTTTGTAGGGATAGATCCCCCCCTCCCCCCCGCCGCCATTCCATCAGGAGGATGTTTGTCCTGTATCCTGTGCTGCCCTGGATTCTCAGGCAGAGAACAGTCAGGCCCTAACTGGACTTGGGTGCCCTTTACCCCTGCAGTTGGATTTTAAAAATATATCTGCCCTGAGCCCAGCTATGAGGTCAAACTCAGCTCTAAACCTAGCTGCTTAGGTGTCTCCTGAGACTTTCACCCAGACATTTTAGGAGAAATTTTCCCGGCGTCAGAGGGACCAAGGACCACAATCTTCCTCTAAGGAAGCCTGCCCTTGCGTGAATGCAGGTTGGGAGGCCTGCTAACTATGTTGCCCCGCTATTGTTGGTTTTATGCTAACAGCACAAGGCTTAGGCCCATACGCCAGTTTTCCCATAAATACCTTAGAAATTAGGACGAGGGAGTCAGTCTGAACCGAATTTGCCATCACTTTTGAAATTGACATCTCTGTTCTTTCTCTCTCTGAGCAGAAACTAGCCTATTACTCCAAAATGCAGGAAGCCCAGGAGTGCAATGCCAGCCCCAGCAGCAGTGGCAGCGGCAGCTCCTCGTTTTCCAGCCAAACCCCAGCCAGTATAAAAGAGGAAGAAGGCAGCCCAGAGAAAGAGCGCCCACCAGAGGCAGAGTACATCAACTCCCGCTGCGTCCTCTTCACTTATTTCCAGGGGGACATCAGCTCCGTGGTGGATGAACATTTCAGCAGGGCCCTGAGCCAACCCAGCAGCTACTCTCCCAGCTGTACCAGCAGCAAAGCACCAAGGAGCTCTGGGCCCTGGCGAGGTGAGTATAGGTTCCGCTGGGAAGGACCCATAGAGGGTGCTCTCAGTGTGGGTTCCACCTACAGGAGCCTAAAAACGTGCAGCTGAAAGAATATTAGATGTCAGAGACAATGTGCAGAGGAGCATTTGGGAAAAGTAAGGAAAACTCACGGGGAAAGGGCATAGGTATAAGAAAAAACTCCTTGGACAAAACACTGTCCTTGGAGTTGGAGGGCCTAGGCTTGTGTGTTGGCTCCACCACTTCCCAGCAATATGACCTTGGGCAAGTCTCTTAACCTCTTAGAGGTCACTTTATTTACTGCTCTCTAAAATTAGAATAACACTTACCCTGCTAACTATCCCCAGAGAAAGCTATAAGACTCCAACAAGAAAATGGATGTAAATATGCTGTAAAAAATGTGAGGTTTCCAGCACCCTCCCAAACCAGTGAGTGAAGGATCTTCAGCACCAATAACTTAAAGGGCACTTTCCCAATTTGCAAACATTTTCCCATTTGCAAACAGTTCTAGAGCTCCATGCAAGCAACACCTGCTTGAGAATGTCTCCAAAAACCAACCTTTGCCTTGCACAAGGCTCCAGTTACTTGGGAAATCTTGAAGCAGAAGTGTCTCAATAGCAAGTAAAATAACAAAGAAACAAAAATTTAGACACAGCCAAAACACCTCTAAGAGTTTTCCCAAAACACATCCCCTTTTTATTTTTCAACCTCCCCCTACAAAGCACTGCTTTTTTGTAGCCTAGGACAATTATTTGTTGGACAAATCAACTAAATCTCCCTTCTATTCTGAAATCTCAACTTTTCTTTATTACCAACAAGACAAAGGTGGGGAACCATTAAGTAAACTTGGCTCACTAAACTGTATTTGATGTGCACCAAGCTGAGAAAAGGGGATGTTGTTGAAAAAAAGGAAACAAATTTTCATTTGTCTTTGGGAGGGAAATGGCAACCCTTCACCCCCTCTTTTTTCCTTAAGAGAGTCTGGCAGTTTGCACAAGGCTTGCCCTTAGACAAGATCCGAAAAAACATTCATTTTAGATACAGAATATTCTTTTTATTCTCTGCCTAAATATTTTTAACAGGAAGATTCTTCACCACTTAGAATGCATTTTCAATTCGTTTAAAATTCTCTAGTATATGGTGCAGATGCCTTCCACAGAGGAGGTGTTCCGTAAAGGCTCCATGAATTAAATATCTGTCTTTCTCTCCCTCTCTACTAATAGCAAAAAATGTGATCTAAACGCTGTTCTCTTAAAATGCTACCACGGGCTAGGGGCCAACAGTGATACTGACAATAGTAATAATAATTACTATTACTGCTGGCGTCCTCACTTTAATGCAGAAAGTTGATGAAAACGTCGGATAAAAGACCTGTCTATTCGTGTCGTTTCTGTGCAAGTAATAGAGCTGCACTTTTAATGTGACTAGTTTACTCTTCTGCTTGAATTCTTGGAGAAAAACATTTGAAAGAAGGTTTGTAGAAAGAAAACTAATTTTCTTGAAGCAAGACTTCAAAACATGTCGATGGAGTTTCAGGCTGTCAGAGACCTTGGAGAGGCACATTTTCTGGAGCCAGGAAGGCTGAAACACGAGAATGGGTAGTGAGATCCCTAGGCGGCCAAAGGTGGGGAGAGGTATCTTTAGCTTGAGGAGAGGCTGAGGCTGAGAAAGGGAGACCGTGTCTGCACTGAGTCGCGGGAAGCTCCTTGCGCTTCCAGGCTTGAGTCCCGGAGGGCATCTCTCCACTCTTACTCTCACTCTCTCGGCCACTCGGTTCCGCACAGAGGAGGCGGCTGCGAAATGGGAGGAAGCAGGCCTTCTTCCCAGGGGTTCCTTTGCAGTGCCCCCACCTCGCTTTCACAAACTGCAGCCCCCTTAGAAAAACGCCGCTGCAGAGGCGGGGGCTGCCTTCTGCCCTCGGCCTTGACTTGCCAGCCTATTGTGCCCGCTCAGCGTCCTCAGCTCTCCAGAGGGGCCCTGCAGGTAGGCGCTGAGTCCCGCCGCAGTGACACGCACCTCTCTTCTTTTCCTCCACTTCGCCTCCCCGGCCTGCAGACTGCTCCTTCCCGATGAGCCAGCGCAGCTTCCCCGCCTCCTTCTGGAACAGCGCGTACCAGGCGCCGGTGCCCGCGCCGCTGGGCAGCCCTCTGGCCACCGCACACTCGGAGCTGCCCTTCGCCGCCGCCGACCCCTACTCGCCCACCGCGCTGCATGGTCACCTGCACCAGGGCGCCACCGAGCCCTGGCACCACGCGCATCCGCACCACGCGCACCCGCATCACCCCTACGCCCTGGGCGGCGCCCTCGGCGCCCAGGCCGCCGCCTACCCGCGCCCAGCCGCTGTGCACGAGGTCTACACACCGCACTTCGACCCGCGCTATGGGCCGCTGCTGATGCCCGCCGCCTCGGGGCGCCCGGCCCGCCTCGCACCAGCCCCGGCGCCCGCGCCCGGCAGTCCTCCCTGCGAGCTCTCCGGCAAGGGCGAGCCGGCTGGCGCCGCGTGGGCAGCGCCGGGGGGGCCTTTCTCTAGCCCCTCGGGGGACGTGGCCCAGGGTCTGGGCCTCAGCGTGGACTCAGGTAAGCAGAGGAAGAAGCTTGGTCTCCGCGGAATCCCTCGGCCCCAAGTACCTGACCCTGGGCTGTGCCTAGACCCCCTTAATCCTCCTTGGAGACCTTGAATTCTATGGCCCAAGGATCTACATGGCACCGTCGTGTTTCCACTGATAGATGGCCCTGTGCCAACGGGTAGGCGGGATGAGAAAGTAGGACCCTACCCTAACCTGGATGGTAAATATTACAGAGGACTTTTTTTTTTTTTAAATAAAATTTGGTGGAAAAGTTCTAGCTCTGCGCTGTTCAATACTGTAGCCGCTGGACACATGGTGCCACTGAGCAGTTGGTACGTGGTGAGGCCGAATTAAGATGTGCTGTCAGTGTGTAATACACACTGGATTTCCAAACCTTTCTGCAGAAAAAGAATGTAAGATTCATCTCATTAACGCTTTTATATTGATTACATGTTGAAATATTTTCAACACATTGCATATAGATTATAAAAATTAATTTTCAACTGTCATTTCTTTTTACTTTTTTTTTTCCAATTGTGGCTGCTAGAGTATTTAGAATCATGTTTATGGCTCCCATTGTATTTGTATGGGACAGCGCTGATCAAGAGTAGCTGCTGAGAGTACAATTTAAAATCTAACATGTCTTGGGGGATTTTGTCACCTAGTGACAGTTATAAGGAAAGAAAAATGTGATACTGCTATCAAGTTAATTGCCAAATAAAATAGATCTCTTAAAAATGTAAAACTTAAAGAAGATTTTAAAATAACAATCCTAAATTTCTAGCTTAAAGAATTGGAAATGTATAGTTAATAAGAGTTTGCTTTTTTGCTTTCTTTTCTTATTGTTAGGGCAAATGAAAGAAATAGTTATAAAATAAGTGCAATCACTGGCTGATAGTCTGCCCCTGCCCCTTTTCTTAAGTGATTTGACTTTTTTGTTTGCTTTGCTTTTACTTTTAGTCACTACCCCCCACCCTGAACTTTAGATGAAGTCTGTGACTTTCACAATAAAACAGTGGTGTTTTGTCTTTCTTTCCTTAAATATCTTGTGCCTTCCCTCTCCCATTCCTTCTTTCTCCCTCCCTTTCTCTTCCTTCTTCTCTTCTTCTCTCTTTCTCTGTCTCTCTTTCTCCCTCCCTCCCTCCCTCTCCACCTCCTCTCTCTCTTTTATCTTCTTTCTATTTTCAGGTTTGCAGCCTCAGGACAAAAGCAAGGATGTGTACTGGTTTTAGACAGCCCACCTTCTTCCCTGTAGGTCTCTGCATAGTGCAGTTGATGCCACTCAGAGCTGAAATGGAGTGGGTTTGTAACAGCTTCTGATCTTGGTTTGCAGCTCGTCGTTATTCCCTCTGTGGTGCATCCCTCCTGAGCTGATCTGCTGACCCAGGGTTTCCCCTTCCCCTTCCCTTCTGACCAGCCTTGGAGGCTCAGCATCTGTGCCTCTCACTCCGTGGATGAGGACATAGGGGAAGGCAGAGACTTCAGACTTCTCACTGTATTGGGAAAATCAAAAACCACAACTGCAGAAATTCATCTAAAAATAATTCCTGCTGCTGAAAGAGCAAATCCAAAGACTCTGAGTTACTTTTGACTTTTGGCCGAATCACTGGAAATATCTGTGGTGAGATGGCTTAGTCAGGTGATATGATATCATAAGCTTTCCTGGAAAGGGGGGAAAGAAAATGAAACTTTTTGGTGTGAATATTTTTTATGCTGATGTGAATTATTTTGTTAGGTAGTGTGATTATAGCACTACTAATGTCAGATTTTAAAATGTATGTGTACTTGCATCTAAGACTGTGGTAGAGAAGTAAAAAGAAGTCTATTCCTTCTTCCTCACCTCTCAGCCTCCAGATCCCTTCCTGTCCATCCTCTCCCTACAATGCCTATCCAAATGCAAAGATACACTTTTTTCCTTTGGACTGTGAACATGGAAGCCTCAGCCTGAATGTGAGTGGCAAGTGGCTTATCTGGAGCCACCTGCCCAAGTCTTACTAAAATGCAGCTGTTGTAAGACAACTGTTTAAAACTCCAGAAATATATCAACCAAGGTGGCATTTCTCAGTATTTGGCAGAACAATTGCAATTGCACTGGATATATTATATATATACATATATATATGTATATATATCATATTTTTATGAGGAACATTTTACGATGAAAGAAGAAACCCTTCTCTGCCTTCTCTCCCACAAATTCTGTCCCTCTGTCCTCTGGATGAAAAAAGCAAAGAGAGACCCGAACTGTCTCCATGGAGAAGAACTGGGAACCACCACAAGCGGAAGAAAGTGCATGAAGTCTCCATTACCTCGAATTTTTTTCTGAGTCTCTCTGATTGTGATTTAGTGTTGGGGCAGGGGAAATGGTCTGTGCATGGGCAAAGCTGAAGGTGATAAGGAAGAAGAGATGAACATTAAAGATGTCTGTTTACTATGAATTCACTGTGTTGATTCATAAAAAGAAAATAAGTTTTTTTCTAGTAGGATAAAATAACATAGTACTATGATTTGATGTCAGTAATATTATATGTAGATATAGATATAGATAGATAAATAGATAGTTCTTTCTGTGTTTCCACTGTGTTTGCCGTGCTAGGAATCTGTTAGCTGTTTCCATCTCACATCAGCCTTGGAGAATGAGAAGTTAGGTGCCCCTGTCTGTTTTACAAATGAGAAAATTGTGGCCTACAGAGGTCAAGGTCTTGCCTGTTAGCATTCAGAAGTTAGAAGCAAAGATGGTACAGAAAGCACTACCTGTAGACCATTCAGTCCGGTACAGATTTATTATTTTCCGGAAAAGAATTATTGTTACATATTAATTCTAGACTCAAGATATAGAGTCATCAGTTAAAAGTGTTTCTGAAATATTGGCTATTCTATATTTTAATAAGCTAGGCTAAGAAACCAAATCTCTCACTAGGCAATAAAAGATTATTAAGCAAGAAACTGATAGTTTTTCCCCTTGTTTCCTCTTGATACCAAAGTTATTTCTGTTCTTTCACAAAAGTGCCCAGTAGAGAGATTTTTTGTGCTGCTCAAAGTGCCCTTGTACCTTGTTGATGCTCATAAAAATATTAGTCCAAATCTTGATCTTCATTACAACATGAGAGGCAAATATAATTTATCTTGGATAAGTCTCAAGAATTGGAAGCAGTTAAGGGATCTAACTCACAGCATGAGCTTGGCAGAGTTCCCCATACCCTCTTTCTGTCATTTGGCTACCTGTGAATTAGATGTGATCATTCCAAGAATATTGTTGTTTGCACTCTGATGGAAAGTACTCTGTGATTATGCGCATCGCACCTGATAACAATAATCATAACTTATTTAAATAATATTAATTGTTTATCATCCACTGGGCACTGATCTTTATAGATTAACTCATTTAAGCCTCACAATTCTATATGGTATCTATTATGATGTTCTCCTTCTTACCTATTAGAAAACTAAGGCACGCAGAGGAGAAATAATTTTCCCAGTCACGAAGCTCATCAGTGGCCGAGTCAGGCTGCAAACCCATGTAGTGCCAATACAGGGCTGCACTGTTATTCACTGCAGTGACCTCTTGTCCAGTTCTGATTTGTCTCTTTGCTCTTCAACGTTGGGCTTATTTTCTCCACAATAGATGCATAAATAAGGGAAAAAAGTCAGAGAAGCACAGATTGATGATGTTTTGGTAGAACTTCCAGAATCTTCAGTCTCAGTTGAACTGTCATAGGACATTGTCCAAACTCCATCAAATGACACTACTTAGACCGTTCAGTCAGATGCGGCTCTCTATTCTTCTTCAGGAGGGAGCTATTATTGCTTCTCTTATTTACTTCAGTATTTAATAGCCTTCACCACTCTGAAATTCTTCACACCTAACCTAATCAAGCTGTATAAGAGTTAGCCTGAGGTTTGGACATTGAAGCAATAACTAAAATTAACTTTGGACTTGTCTGTGGATTTTTTTAATCCATGTTCCACTGGCATGAATCCCTGGTATATACAAGTGTAAATAAAATGCATCGAATCCCAGTGCGCTTTTCAGAATTTGCTACTAACTATACTGTTGAAGAAAGCATGGCAGTTCATTCTCTGCTGGACATCTCCACGTATTCCCCACTGAAGGGACTGTTTACCTGCACCCCACTTGCATTAACACTCAAAGATCTGTGATCAGAACCCACAGGGAACATCTTCCCAGCCACACAGTTCTGATTACTGAAACTTCTCTCCTAAGCTACATCTGACCCGAATATCAGGTTGCTAGTGAGAAGACTCATTCACTGGAACCAGCCTTTGGGACAGTCCTGAACAGACCGTCCAGACTGCTGAGCCAGTCCAGGCTCCAGCTACCTAGCACATATGACACAAGAACCACAGCATTTACCTCCATTTCACACCTTCCTCAGGTAGAAATGCAAGATGATTTAGATCTATAATGATTTGGTCCTGTGTAATAAGAGCATCAAGGAGAACTTTGGTGAAATGGTAGACCTACCTGACATTCTTCAGGCTCACTTCAAGTCAGACAAATTACGAACTCTCATACCTGTCTTGCTAATAGTAGTTAAACCATGCAGATCAGAGAAGGTTCTAGCAGTTGAAAAAAGGACATTCAAGGAAATAAGGGATGGCATGAGGAAAGGCAAACATGACATTTTTACATATGTTATACCTGGTCAGAGGGCTCAGAAAAAGGTTATATTCCCCTCTAATCACCCCCACCACCGGCATTAGTGTCCTCTTTGCCCACAGTTTTCCCTTTGCACTTGGCCTAGGTCGAAGGTGAGGTGATGAAAAGGAAAGAGACGGCTCTCTACCACCAAGTAATCCTTTTGCCAATTGCCCTCTGGCTGAGAATTCGGTCACCCAGCTACAGGGAACTCTATCTGTTCTATTCCTTCAGTGTGAAAAGAGCTGCCATCCCGTCTCATTTCCCCCTTTGAAGTTCTATTTAAATGCATGACAAATTCTAGCAATAACTTAAGATTTACTTGGGTCTGGATGGGAGATGGCGGGTGCTGGGACTCAGAACCCCTGACTGAACACTTCTCTTTTCACTCTTTCTGGGTAAGTACGGTATTTTCTATGTCCTTCTGCATCTGGATAAAACACCTCTTCGGGTAACTTCAATTTTCATTTTACTTAGAATAAGAAAGCCCGCATTTCTGTACAGCTATGCATGTATTCTGTCAAAATAAAAAAGCTCTTTTTTTAAAGCATTTAGTGAATAATTACTTTGGAGTTGGAGGGGATAAAAATTAATAGAACTTAAACAAACTGCTTTCATGTAAATGCTATGTCCATAAATTGAATTTATTAGTGTAATTCATTAAGATGTCATCTAAGCATGGAAGAAAAATTGAAAGATATGTGAAAATACTTTAAAAATAAATGAACCTGAAAAACCTAAGATCACTTTTTAAAAGCGCTTTAACAGTTTATTGACAATTCTCATGCAAATAATTCACACTTTGATTATACTTGCCAAGCTGTTTTCTCCGTATATTTCATTTTTTCTTACTAGATTTTTAGGATTTATTATATAGTCCTAAAATCTGGAGGAAAGGAATAAATATAAGACAGTATTATTATTACCGTGGCTGTCTGTATGTAACTGAAATTGTGGCATTTACACAAGCAGCAGGGTTAGGCAAATATTAATTTCACATTTCCTAAATACCAACTCTTGCTTATTGCTTACAAATATGAAACTCTAATAATACAAATGTGATATCTGCACAATAGAATCTATCCACAAATATAATACACACACACACACAGATGCAGGCCTAAGGAGAAATCAGAGACATCATGCCCTCAGACAGGCACAGGCACAAATGATTATTCTCACTTGACAGACCAACTGTACTGCTCTTTCCTTGTATTTCACTGCAGCCCCAGAAGGCTGGATCAGGAAAGAGACACTTGATAGCTGCTGTTTCCGTGGTTGAAATATTTGTGAAGTTAACGCATAATCTGAAAGCAGAAGCTAATAAATTATAGGGTGCTAATTGGAGCTAGAATAGAGCTGTCAATCATGTTATCCTAAACACAGAGAGACCCTCATAACCTAAAAAGGCAATGCAGCCTCCAAAAACAGCTACCATTTGTTTCCAGCCATGACCTCCAAATATCATGTCCAGGCAAGGAGTGGCCACTGACAAGCGTCGGCAGAGGTGGTTCTGCTAATCCAAGTTGACTTTAAGAGACAGGCAAATTTTCTTTTCAAGGGAAAAGAGTAAGATATTTCACTGAAGAATTAATTTTTAATCTTTAGAGAAATGCATACATTATGTGTGTGTATATATATATATACATATATATATATACACACACATATGTATACCTTACTAGAATGTGTCTATGTCTGTGTGTGTGTGTGTGTGTATACACACACACATTCTAGTAAGGTGTGTATATATATATATATATATATATATATATATTACTTTGGTAAAGCATATGACCCCTTCATTTGGAATTTTTCACTTTAAAAAAATGAGTTAGCTCAGTAGGAGAAAAATCTGAAGTTCTCCAGAACACAGTGTCAGATCTACTTCAAATTACAGTATTTCTGTGAGTTTCCGGTGTATTCTTGTGAAACTAAGCTCCTGTAAAACGAAATGGAGCCACTCGAATTTCCTCAGCCTTACTGGAATTCAGCTATTTCACCTAGAAAAGCAGCAGCAGCATATTTCCTATTCCTTTGCTTTGTCCTTAGACTCAGTAAGCTCTACCTCTGCTTATCTCCAAGTGCTGCAAAATGGCTACAACAGCTTTGCTCTAACTATCTTCTCATAGTTGTTTCTACTTCCTATCAAAAATGTATAAATGAATAAGTATATAATTATGATTACATGTATGAAATTTAGGTTAAAGGTAAACTAAACTCTCAAAATGAAACTAAAGAATTAAAACTTTTTTTATTCCTAATCAATATTTGCACCACTCTAAATGATCTAGCAGGCAATTAGACATTTTTACCAACATGTGCTTTTGGAGTACATACTTTAATCTCTACCATACTTACAACTAGGAAAATATTCCATTTACCTTATAATTTGGAAGCTTCTTTAGAATATTTCATATAAATTTTTTTTCACTCAGAAACAAAAATTAGGGATCTTAAAATTCTAAGCACAAATTTGCTAGAAACAATTATGACTGGGATCATTGATGGGAATGTCCCAAACTTATTTCCTTTCCTGCTAATTCCCAAACTACAGCCTTGTTCCTATTTTTAGCAACTACATTATTGGTCCTTTAGCAATAATGGTATTATTGAGAAATGGCATGGAAAAGAAAATAAAATGATTTATTTTTCAATTTATTTTTACCGGTACAATCCTATTTCATGTTTTTTTTTTTTTTTCTTCTAAGAGTATTTCACCCAGTGTGTAATCTGTTATACCCAATGTATAAGCAATTGGATAATTTTCCTCTAGTATCAAATGACTGTTTCCCATTGTACCAGCTTTTTGATGGAATTTCCTGATGCCTTTGGAAGCACTGCCTAAAGGTGCTGTATTAGTTGTATTCCACCTTGCATTGTGGAGTGTCAAATCCCATTTTTACCTCAGGCAGTTTTTCCTCCACACTCAGAAACTGACAAAATGTCGCTGACAGATAGATGTTGGTAAAAAACATAGAGAACAGAACTTAATGATGTTTGTTCTTCCTTGTTCAAATACTTCTTTTAAAAACATATTCTTCACTTATATGTTTTTAAAGGCATAAGAAATGATCTGGGGAAAAACACCCTGAGAGAAAACACCTATGAGGTTATATTCAATTGGAATTGTTGAGATGAAAAATTATTCACAATTTTATACTTAACAGTTTCAAACCATTTAGTTAATAAATTAAAACAGTAACACCAGACACCATCATCTCCCATTGAAACTTGGGATGTCTGGTCATTTGATGCTTAAGGAATGGTGTCATTATAGATAAGACAAAATTTAAAACTTTTTCATTGGATACTGCCATCTCTTCTTTTTGCTTGAGATATAAAGGATTGAAACTAAAAAAGAAAAATAATGCTTCACAGTCAAAATATATACTCTTGCTGCCAATTGCTGTAAGCTTTGGGTCTTAAGAGAACGAAGCAGCAAGTACAGATACCACTGAATATTCCTGTGTCACAGAACAACAAGGGCAACACATTAAACATTAAAATAAAATAATGTATACAGTTTAATTAGTATATATTTTTCACATCACAAAAGCTTCTGGCTACATTTTCTAGTGTTATTTTAGGGTACATATTTATTTTTCTTCTTTATCAAAGGAAGTTCTAGCTTGAACACAATTACATACCCTTTATTCTCACTCTCCTTATTGTAAACAGAAAAAGCTCTAGAAGTGACACTAAAAAATGCTTTGCATGATAGCTTTTAGTATACTGATCTATTTATTGTGCTTGCCTATCCTGTATCTCTGTATCAATTATCAGAATGAACTTAGAACTATCTCGTCTAAGTTTTCAGGAGGATATCAAGCTCACGGTTGGGTAAGGCCTCAGCCCACCGGTATACAAGAAGTTACCAGAGTACCTAAACACAATTGTTCTGGTTGACTGTTCCCCTGAGCAGTCTGCAAAATTTTTTCATATTCCACAGAAGGTCCTTGTGAATTCCTACCTTCCAGCAGATTAGAAAACCTTCACCTTCACTGCCAACTTATTCAAATGTTATCTGTTCTTTAAGTCTTGATTACTTCTGTCTCTTCCGCAAAACCTTGTCTCCACATCACACCACAGCACGTGGTCTCACCGCTATGGAGCTCTCACCACCTAAAGTCTACGCCGCTTATTTGGCACTTACGTAACAACAACATCACATGATACAAGTTTAGGAGTTCGGAGGTTGCAGCAGTCCTACAGATCATTCTGTTGACCTTTGACCGATAATATTTTTTAACCTTAGCTAGATATTAAGTACGTCGAGAAGGTACTACCAATTATGAAAAAAAAAACCCAGTGTATTAAAATATTTTATTATGTTTAAACAAATTTTAAAATATAGGTTGATCTGAAGTTTGGAGTGCAAGTTAGAAAAATAAAGCCTGGCTTGAAGCCTGCTTCATTAAAGAAAATCTCTCATTAATAGGAGTGGAGAAAGATTCTATCACATTTAATAGGAGCCAATTAGTATCAGATATCATTTTCCTGCCCTTATATCCTGAGCCTCAATCTCTGTCTTCTGCTCAAAGGTATCATTTCGACAATTACCTTCTCGTCATCCTGCATTATTTCTTTTTCCTCTCTATTGAATCATTCCCATTAATAACACAGGCTGCAATATTTCCTGTCTTTAAAACACACACAAACCCCAAGACAAAATCTCCCTTGATCTCTCTTCTTCCAGTTGCTACCTCACTTCTCCATTCCCTTTAAGTGGAAAAATGCTTTAAATGAGTCATCTTTGCACTTTCCATTTACCTTTTCGTTTTATCCTTCCCCCTCTCTAATTTAGCTTTCCCTACACATAAACTTGTTAGCTCCTTATATTTAAACTTTAAGAGCAGTTGTCAGTAAGTAGCCCTTTGAATTGTCTTATCAATAAGATGATCCTCAATAAGATGATAAGTTTGGATCCTCTGTGAACCAAATGTCAAGACACATACCATGCACTTGAAGCCTTATTAATATATTCTAGCAAATATACATCTGGCATAGCAACTGTAAATAAGGCCATTATTGGGGTTAACTTATGGTATTCTACACAGTCATTCTCCAGGATCTATCCAGTTTTGTCAGGAGACTAGTTAATTAAATGGAGATATGATAGAAGCCATGAACCCTGAAATCTCTAGATCTTTAATAGTGGCACTAATCACTGTCATCCCCCTGAGATTTGCATTATTTTCGATTTACAATTTGGGCTGAGGGAGGGGAAGGAAGAAGGGGCCAGTTTTAAAAGTTTCCACTTGGGCTTCCACACTGTGGTATCTTTTACCACACAGGCCAAGGATCCAGTGAGGGGGTTATGCCAACTACAAAGTATGTTGATCCCAATTACACATTTAAAAAGTAGGAAAATGACCACTGGGTGGGGCTGTGGACTGAGTGGACACATCATAGGTTAGATTTTAGCCAGGATGCAATTTAATACCTGCTCCCATAAGCCCCACTTCAACAGAGGGACTACGATGATGCATCAGGTTTCTGGATACCCATATCAACTCAGACCCTGTATCCAACTGTCTGAAATGTCTGGGAATTTCCCCTTTCTTCAGTGTACAGTCACTGAAGTAAATGGCCATAGTTCCCATTGCAGTATGTGCTGCGATCATATTGCAGGGTCCTTCCACCCAGGAATTGTCAGTCAATGAGCTGCAGATTCCAAAACTGGCTCAGGTCTGGGAATTGAGCAAGGATCATGATTTTTATTAGAAAGACCACGTCAGCCCCCTGTTTCTTCATTTTTGCCTTTGTGATCATTAACTTTAGGGGTCACATTTTTACTGTTGTGATAGTTAATTTTAGGCGTCAACTTAACTGGATTAAGAGATGCCCAGGTAGCTGGTAACATATTATTTCTATATTTGTCAGAAAGGGCATTTCTGAAAGAGATTGACATTAGAATCATTGAACTAAGAAGAAACATCTTTCCATATTGAATGTGGATGGGCATCATCCAGTAGGCTGGGTGCCTGGATAGAACAAAAAGGCAGAGGAAAAGCTGATTTGCTCTTATTCTTTCTTCTGCAGCTGGGACACTCATATTCTCCTTTTCTTGGCCATTAGAACTCCAGATTCCCTGGCCTTCAGACTCAGGAAATTCCACCAGTTGCTCCCCACAGGTTCTCAGGCTTTTGGACTTGGACTGAGTCAGGCTACCAAATTCATTAGATTAACAGCTTACAGGTGGCAAATCACGGGACTTCTTAGCCTCCATAATCATGAGAACCAATACTCTTAATAAATCCCCTCTCATCTATCTATCTATCTATCTATCTATCTATCTATCTATCTGTCTATCTTATATCTATATCTACCATCTATCTAAATATCCTATCAGTTTTGTTTCCCTTAAGAACCCTGACTAATAAAGCCTTCTACTGATGTTGGATGTTAAGGACTGGCTGCCCTCGGGATAACATGCTTTGATATGGTTTGGAGGTGTCCTTACCCAGATCTCATCTTGAATTGTAGTTCCCACAATCCCCATGTGTCATTGAAGGGACTTGGTTGGAAGTAATTGAGTCATGGGGATGGTTACCCTTATGCTATTCTCTTGATAGTGAGTTCCCACTAGGTCTGATGATTTTATAAGGAGCTTTCCCCCTTCGCTCAGCATTTCTCCTTCCTGTCATTCTGTGAAGAAGGACATGTTTGTTTCCACTTCTGCCATGATCGTAAGTTTCCTGAGGCCTTCCCAGCTCTGCAGAACTGTGAGTCAATTAAACATCTTTCCTTTATAAATTATTCAGTCTCAAGTATTTCTTCATAGCAGTGTGAGAAGAAACTAATACATGCTTTATTAACCATCTCCACAACTATCTGTAGTTAAGCCCCTTTGGCTTCCTTTCTGTCATTGGTGATGAGGGTCCCCTGGCTTTTGGTGATCAAGTGCAGCCATCTGCCCACTATTGCTTTAGGCCTGCATTGTGACCATGGATGTTAACAAACTCAGCTCTGGATCTGCCTCTCCTGCCAACAGCTCTGCCTGCATGGGAAACCATCACTGAGCTTCTTCATGATGCTTGTGGGACCCCTTTCATCAGTGCATTCTTGATGATCTTGGTGAATGCTGCATCCTCTGGTGGGTCTTCTGGCTTCACATTGTATGTCCACTTCAGCATTCTCACTCCTCAGCCTTTGAATTCCTTCCTCTACCTTTTGACAGGGAAACTCAGAAAGGGCCTTTGTTTTCTCCTGGATTCTGAAGCCATCCTAGCCACAAATTTGTCTCATCTCCATTGGTCTTTTCCAGAATGTTAAATCTCACATCCCAAGAAAGCCTCACCCAGTGAATGAATTCTTGCTTACCCAGTCTTACCTTTCCATCCCCTTCACCAAGCACCTTCAGAATGCAATCCCAGCATTAGCCCCCTCACTCCTGCCAGTGCATGTTAGCTAACTCCTGGAGCTCCTATGAGATGTAATCTCTTTCCTTCCTTATCAGACCCAGAATATGTCTAGTCAAGTTATACTGAGATTTATCCAGCATAGTTATCAACCTGGCTGTCGAGAGAGATGAATGTGGTTCCTGAGGGCACACCAGTTGCCTGGTTGAGAAAAGGCCTCTATCATTTTCCTCTACAGAGAAAGTGCTGGCTCTTACTTTGGAGGAGTGGGCCACCTCTACAAGCTCTGAGGTATCAGAAGGGTCTGCTGAGCCAAAATCTTTGAAGTATTTATCTAGATACCTTTATTCTGTGTGTCAGGGCACCAGGTTTTCTCAACAGACCTACCTTGACTGAGCACTTAAATATCTCAAGCACTGCAACACTATATCAAATGCTGAGTTTGTTCCTCACCTGTCTGTGTGTGTGTGTGTATATATATATATATATGTTAAATTTATTATGTCTCCTTCTCCAACTACAATGCTGGAATGTAACCTCCATCAAGTCACAGGCTTTGCTGTTTAATGCTCTATTCTTAGCACCTATAACAATGCATTCTGCATTTTAGCCACTCAATATTTTTATTAAATATGTAAATTAATGAATTGAAAATCTATAAAGGAGAAGTAAACCATAGTAGATCCATCCTAAGGGATTTTATGCAGCCATCAGAAACACATACAAAAGATTATGTAACAGAGGGAAAGTTTATGTAATAATGTTAAGTGAATAAAACTAGGAGAGGTACAACTACAACTATTCCAGCAAGAAAATAAGCTCATAGTGGGGAGAAAAAACTGAAAGGAAATATCCTAAAATATTCATAGCAATGTTTGGGAGGTATAATTTGGCCCCTTCATTCTCTAGTTGTATGTGAAGAAGCCCGAAAGGATCAGGACAGGTCATCTGATTCAGGCTCCCTGTAACCCTGACCAGCTGCCAAAAGGAAAGTTGGACAGGCTTCCTTTTACCAAGGAGTATCAAAGAGAAGTCAAGGACACCCTAACATTCATCCTAGATTCACAGAGACTATTCTGAGGTTAAAAGGTGGGTTTGGGGCAGGGTAGAAACTGAGAATGATAAAATAAATGTTTGTTTCCTTTAGCATATGTTCACTATTTTTTCAAAGGCTTCCAAAAGTTTGGGCGTCACCTATGTCTGATGTGAACCTTAAAGCAGTTCCCCAACGTCTGTAATCTGTCCAGGTCTCAAGTGATAACTCATTATTGAAAGAATCCTCATGAGTCCCCAGTGGGATTAGACCAATTTTCTGGTATTCCTGGTATGAGCCATAAGCAAGGACCTGTTCTGAAATAGCCTGGAAGAAGATGATGATAAAATCAATTGATCAATCCATTAAAAGCAAATATCTATTTTGGCTTAGAGAGTCTATAAAGGAGTAAAAGACACCATTCTATCTTCAGAACGCTTGCAATTTATTTGAGTAGGTAAATGCATAGAAATAGAATGGAAAAGACTTGTGATTACTGCCAAATGAGATTTAAAGACATTAAGGGCAACAGTAATTCTGAGAAAGGAGAGGGTTAGGGGCAGGCCTTTCCAAAAAGTTAGAATAGGAGCTGGTTATAAACGTTGAGTGAGATTTAGTAAGCAGAAAAGAATAGACCAGGAGATCCCAATAGGAAGGTGAAAGCCAATATAGGTAAGCAACATAGAGTGCATCTAGGCCCAAAAATAGACTTTTTCTCAAGAACATTCAGAGTAAAGCATTTTAATCAGAATTATATCAACATATTAATTTTAATCTAGATAAATGTTTCCTCAATTGGCAGTGTTAAACCATAAACAACATAGCATTTGCTTCCAACCCTAAATTGCATTTCAACTTATTTAAATATTTTTCTTATGGATTCTTTTCCTTGAACAATTTGAAATGATGGTTAGATTCATTACCAGTTAGATCTGTCTTTATGAGTCATTACTTCTCTCAAGTCTTCCTAGGTCACATAACGCAGATTTTAAAAAAAAGTATTGGTGAGCACGATGGCTCATGCCTGTAATGGCAGAACTTTGGGAGGCGGAGGCAGGCGGATCACCTGGGGTGGGGAGTTTGAGACCAGCCTGACCAACATGGAAAAACACTGTCTCTACTAGCTGGGTGTGGGGCACATGCCTGTAATCCCAGCTACTTGCAGGGCTGAGACAGGATAATCGCTTGAACCCAGGAGGCGGAGGTTGCAGTGAGCCGAGGTCGCGCCATTGCACTCCAGCCTGACAACAAGAGCGAAACTCTGTCTCAAAAAAATAATAATAATAATAATCAATAAGATTTTATTCTTCTGCGAATTTTATTTTAACAAGTGTCATTTTTAGCCACTGTCAATTTTTTCCTCTGGATTATAAGATCTATTTTTTCTAGAATTAATTTCCATTGTAGTACTATAATTTCAGAATTAACCAACAAACTATACTTTATGAAATTATTTTTATTTATATTTTACACATGACATTGTTAGCCACTATTTTATTTTGAATTAAATATTTCTACCACTATTATTCATTATGAATTATTTAAAAAATACTGCTAATTCACACTTATTTCTTAGAAACATGAAAATTTTGTAGGCCATTTCCCTCAGATATCCTATACATTCTCTATTACCCAAATTGTAATGCAAACGTATTATACTGCAAATTTAATTCTTCTATACACTTCTGATGTTTTCTTATATCTTCCAAAGGTCCATGCCACTGTCAAAGCAAAAACCTCACTGCAAGCAACAGAAACTGACTCTAGCTGGTTTAAAAGGCAAATATTTATTAAACGGATATGGGGATAACTCTCATCACCTTGGAGAGGACTTGAGAGCAGACAACAGAATGGGCCTAGCCTGGCTGCCCAAGCTGTCAGAGACACCAGACTCCAGACTAGCTCTGCTGACTCTCCTAGCCTTGGACTCTAGATGCCACTTCTAGCACCACTAACTCCTTTGTGCCAGGAGGCAGACTGATATGGTTTGGCTGTGTCCCCACCCAAATCTCACCTTGAATTGTAGCTGCCATAATCTCCATGTGTTGTGAGAGGGACCCAGTAGGAGGTAATTGAATTATGGGGATGGGTTTTCCTGTGCTGTTCTTGTGATAGTGAATAAGCCTCAGGAAATCTGCTGGTTTTATAAGGGGCAGTTCCCCTGCACATGCTCTCTTGCCTGTTGCCATGAAGATAGGCCTTTATTCCTCCTTCATCTTCCACCATGATTGTGAGGCCTCACCAGCCATGTGGAACTGTGAGTTTATTAAACCTCTTTTTCTTTATAAATTACCCAGTCTCAGATATTTCTTCCTAGCACTTTGAAAATGGTCTAATACACAGACTATTGTAGTTGGCATCATCCCCAGAGAAGACTTGCCATGGTCTCTGATTCTTTGCATCCCTAGGTCTCAATTAGAAGCCTGGGGCAGGTGGGTGGGTGAGTCTTGGTGAGGTCTGGGTCACATGCCTGCTTCCTTGCTGCAAGAAATGCCGGGGAGTGAATGGAACACAGTTCCCACCCAGATTATAAAGGCAGAGGAATTACCCAGCACAGGAAGGAGCTTCATATCATGGCATAACAAAAAGAATAGCAAATGCCCATTAGAGGATGAAAAGATCAGAGACAAAATATCCTGCCTTATTCAGCAGATTATCAGATGTGGCCAAGTGACCACAAATCCTGGACCTTAACTTGGGGGCTGTTCAACATAGAACTAACACATTTACTTCTCTGTGTTCCTTGCTGATCATCTGTGCAGGCTCTCAGGTAGTAGGCAAATTATAAGATTAACTAAATTACCCAAGGTGGAAGTAGATACATGATCCTTTCCCAAGGCAGATTTTAGCAACTGCTATAATCAAAATGTTCTTCTCTATATCTAGCAAACTTCCTGAACACTGCAACTTAATAACACAGAGAATGGCTTCACTGGTATTGCTGTTAGAGCAATTGTGGCTTTAAGATTTAAATGGACAACTGCAAAATATATATTTTGGTTTTAAGATAAACTTTTCTCTGAAGAGTATTTTTTTTGTAACAGTTCTCATTTCATTGTTTATTTTTTCATGTGGTTGCTAAAAATCACACAGCTTGAATTAATATTGTATAATCACTTATGTTTATTTTAAACATAATTTGATACAAAATGTAATCTTAAGTATTTTATATATAAAACAGATATGGTCAATAGCAATCTTTATGCTAGTTAATTTCCATAATACCGCACAAGTCAGGGTGATTTTTATACAACTCAAAGATTGCAGAATGCAAAACTTCAGGACTTAGAGATCTTCATAGTCTTATTTTCAATATGACTGAATCTACTGCTGTAAGCCTCCAAAATACAAAATATTTTACAGTAGTGATTAAAGATAACATATAACATTGTAGTAATAACTTTCCAAGTGATTTCCCATGTCACAGGTGCTGATTTCTTCTGCATGTATTGAGTTATTTCTCATTTCCTCTGTCCCATTTGAGATTATTTGTAGTTCAGTCAACCCCCTGAGCCTACTACTTAGCCTTTCCTTCAGATCCCTGAACATACCTATTCTGTTTCTAAACATGTGGCCAAGATATTTATATTACAGCCCAAACTGAAAGGTGGGTAACAGCCTAAAGCACCTCAAGAGAGAGGAAAAGCGGTGTTTCCTTTCCAGGCTTCTGAGTCTTCCTAAGCTTTCCACTTGCTTAGTGTTCATCTCATAATTCTACTGAAAGTCAGGCAGCTGGTATGGGGATTGCTACAACTGAAACCAAATGGCTCTCAGAACCAAGATTAGAACTCAGGAACGTTGCACTGTTTATTTAGAGTCATAGACCATGATGACATTTATCATTCTAGTGGAGTTTTCTTTCAGTAACTACTGAATGAGAGTGTTTATCTCAACTCTGTATTTCCCAAATGACGCTGTTAATCAGACCCATCTCCATATCCACTGTGAGTGAGACAGGCATAGTTCAGGCCTTCAGGCTTGCCAGGAGGGCAGTAAGCCACTTGTTTTTCTTGGCAGAAATCTTTGTCTGCATGTGGTTCCTTCTCTTCTTTCCTCAGACCACAAGATTCGGATTCCTGGGAGCCTAGGGGACCCTCAGACTTTTCTTTACCTTGGCTGCATTCTGTAGCAAGTACCATATAGTTTAACCCTTCTCTGTTCTTGGTTTCCATTAAAGCAACTGGCATAATGTCATCTGAATTCAAGCAAATCACATTGCCATCTTCACCTGTGAAAAATATGACTGTTATTCTAGCATGTATTTAATTCTTTATTTGTAATAATATACAAGCTACATCAGAATTATAGCAACACCAACTTTATAGATTTGTTCAGCAAACATTTGTGAAGACTCCTGAGTATGGGAAATATAGAGATAAATAAAACATGCTTCTTGTCCTTGCAGCTGCTACAGTCTAGTAGGGAAGCAGACCAATTACTATAAAAGGTGACATGTACTTTAATAAAGGAATAGTTTTAAATGTAGTAGGAGCATAAGGGTTATTAACTCTGCCTTAACAAGTGGAGCAGGTCGTGGTCTTTGTGATAGGGCTTAATTGGCCCTAAGAGGGCCCTTTTTTGTCTAAACTGTTTACTCTTTTATACCTCCACAGCAACTGAAATATCTACTTTTAAAGACTGATTTTTCTAGATTTAGAAAATTTGCTAAATTAATTGCTTAATATAATATTTACTGATGACTGCTACATTCCAAGCCTGTGTTCTAGTTATCAATGGATATAGCAATGAACAAAACAATATTGCCTCTACATTCACCCCAACACATACCCAGGTTTGATTTATTTGTAATGAACTTAAATTAAAATATGGAGAAAATAAAATAATTTCAAAAGACTACAGGAGGTAGAATTGTACCTATTTTTCCCAATAAAAATTTAATGGATCTACCTATTTATTAGGTTTAACATCTGAACTCCAAAGCTTATTTTGTAAGAGCATGTGGACCACATCCCTTCTCCCCAGATCATTAGGTGTGCAGTTCCTTTTTCTAGACTCTCCAAATTGCTGAAGAACAAGATAGTGAAGCTCACAGGCTCTTTGGTATCATCCCATTTTTCTCTCCATTGTTCAAACATCATTATAGCGTATTTCAAAACACGTGAATAGTTAGCTGTGTTGCAAAATTAACACCCGAATAGAAAAAACTTTATCAGATGCCAAGTTTGGTTAGTATCAGGGTGTTGAACACCTGTGGAAAGTATTCAACTGTTATGATTATTGCCAATATGCACTAATAGCTATTAAGACACCCATAAAAATAACTTGTTATATGTAATAATAGCAATGTAAAATATTTTTAAATGTTAGAAAAAAACAAGATATTTAAGTAGTCCAGTAGTCTGATAATTGGGGAAATTAGGATGTTCTTAACAGGCTTAAATAAATCAGGTTAAAGGAAAATTTAGAATTTCAACAAAAACTTAAATCTATAATATAGTCTACCTACTCATATCAGCTATTTCATTGTCATACCTTTAATCCATGAAACAGCATATTGGAAAACTTCATACCGAAACATGATATTAATTTTTTAAACTTTTTTGCTTGTTGAGTTGTCTGAAAAATGATATTTCATATGTGGCAAATAAATTCTTTTTGAAATTCTGTTGTCATGTGTCAAAGAAAAATCATTAGCTAACTACTTTATTGGCTTATAGTACTTGTAGCAATATTTAGTAACTTGACCCTGGCAAGGTTTCAGCAATTAGTACATCTTCTTGTTGCATAAAAAGCTTACAAGAGACTGCAATAGTAGAGATAGGTTGTTTTGTTTGTTTGTTTTAAAAAATTATTTAATAAGTAGTCTATGGGCAGACCTTAAAGCAGATATCCTGAACAAAGATAGCATACACTCAGCAACCTCTTTAAGAGAGAAATATTAAAATAACGACTTCCAAGTAAGAAGGGGTATTTACAGACTAGACATATGCTGGCTAACTGGCTATGTTTAGAACAGCAAAGGAGCATTTAGATTTGTTTCCTGTAGAACTCTCTGGGACTGATGAGGTGATGTTTACACAAATGTTTGGATGAAGTCACTGGGATATTTTTACTAGATGCCCAGATATGTTACTAATCTTCTCTCTATCCCCTTTCCACCCCATTAGGTCAGTAGGACCATAGGATAGGCATGGTATGATTGCTCCTTGTTATCCTAAGGGCCCCCACTTTTTTACTTTAAAAAAGTCCTTCCAAATGCTTTTCTTATCTTCTTATATATCTCCAACAACAATGAAGACAGTCATTTTATTGCTTTGTCAAATATGCCCACCAGTCTGCAAAGCAGTACACTATTCACATTCTCTTTTAGTGAAAAAGTAATTAAGTTTAGGCTTGGCTTGTAGGGTCTATTCCACTATTTTATCCTTTGCAGATATGCAAATTTTGCCTTTAGTTCAATTTCTTCTCTCTTCCCTGCCTCTCTTGTTCAGTCACAATCTCAATTATCAATTTAGTGATTTCCACATCTCTTTTCTTCCCTTACCTTCAGGATTTACATTCATTGTAAATAGTAGAAAAACGATTTCTCTTTTCCTAAAATTGTATTTCTGTCATGGCCCAGAAATGCCTGTTACTTTCTAAATTATAATAGTTTGATGATATTCCCTGTTAAATTCTTCCTGCATCATTACTTTGAAAATTTGTTTGCTTCTCTATTGTTATGAATATTATTTAGAATTTTAATTCTTTCTGCCAACAACCTGGCACCTAAATAGATTTGGTATAACCAAAAAAGATGGTGTATATTTTCTAGCAGGTTATAAGTAATCATTTCTCTCATTATACCTAGCTGTGCAGTACACTATTGATAACATAACCGGGGAGATTGTGTGGGTCATTTCCTTACCACAGCCATGGCTTTGTGAAGGCTTAGAGGAAAGGCTCAACAATGGAGACAAACTCTAGCCCTATTTCAGCAGTATTATTATGAGCAAGTTACTAACCTGTTTTCTCATCTGTAAAATGGTGATAATAATAATGCCCACTTCATAAGGCTGTTGTAAAGATTTAATGAGTTAACCTACAGAGCAGAGTAAGTGGCACTTAGAAAAGTACTAAAGTAAAATTAGAATAGTAATTCTAATTAAAAGCCTTTCACAGTGGTATTTTATTCTTTATATTGAGTGTGAGCATTGTTTATCACCTATCGCAGCCTCATAGATGAACTAGGCAATGCAAAATGGTGAAAAGATTTTCTCAAGGGTCCATGAGACTTCTAATAAAACCCAAAGTAAAGGTAAACTCTCATGATTGCTAACACCCATTATGGCAGCCTCTGTGATTTTTATAATATGTCTTTATACATTAGAAGAAAAGGATTCCATGAGCAAAGAGTTGAATTTTAAAATACAAGTAAACTGTAACATCTGTGCAACGCTCTGGATTGCTTTACCTCTCTGCAGCATTTGGTCACTCCCTTCTTTGAAAGCCTCTCTCCTCTGGGTTTCCATAACAACCTTCCCTATGACTTTCCTCTTCCCTTTCTGGCTGCTCCTCCCCATGTCCACCATCTTTGTAAGCCCCTCATAAACTGGCTGCTCTCTGGGATCCACCCACTTGTCACTCTCTTCTTATTTCATATACTCTAATTTAATGACCTCATCTGCACCCCAGACTTTAACAATCTACACTTACAGGACAGACATTTCAACTGAGTATGAACCCATATCACGACTGTGTCCTGGACTTCTCTACCTAGATATGCAACAGCCAACTCAAACCAAACTCATGCAAACTGTTCCTCTTCCTATGTTCCTTATCTCCAGCAATAGCATTGGTTTTTTAAAAACTTTCTCCTTTTTTTCACCCACTTAGTTGCCAAGTCTGATAGCATTTACTTCTATGGTAACTCTGGACTCTCTTTTCTTCTCTCTAAACCTGTTACCATTCATTAATTCAGTTTTCATTACTTTTCATTCCTTACTTTGATCAGTGTGAACAGTAACCCTCCAATTTTACCACTTCCCACATTCTACCCTTATGCATAATAAACTATATGCAGTTCTGTGAATACCTCATTCTGTATTATTCCCTGCCTTTTTACATGCTGCTCCTTCTCTCCTGAAATAGACAGGATGCCTTAGCTTCTTTTTCTCATACCTCTGCTTCTAAGTGGGTCTCATCTTATATGTAACCTCCTCCCCATGGCCTTTCTTGACTCTCCATCTGCAATAGTGTGGACTTGGCATCCTTCCTCTGGACTCTCATAAAACATGGATTTCTTCTCAATAACAACATAGAATGCTTATTCTCCTGGATTCTGGCAGAAGATGTAATACAAAATCATCTCACCAAATTTTTTTAAAAAGCCTATTTGTAATTTTTAAAAATGCTGGAGAAACTACTAGAGAATCTACAGCTCATCAGTTCCTTTAGATCACCTAAATTTAATCTCTGAATCTAGATAGTATATACAATATTTACAAGTATATAACCAAACCTTTATCTGTGGCTAACACTGGGGAGTGAGATGGAGATGAATTAGGAAACTTTTACTTTTTACACTGCTTAAATAATTTTATATTTTTTACAATAAACATGAATTACTTTTACAATAAAAATCTTTAAAATGTAGACACAGTTATAAAATAATACAGCAAGAACAGTTACTGAGATTAATTACTGGAAAAGTTATAAGGAAAACAGAAAGGAATCAGCAGTTTTTATGATTGTTGTAAAATAACATAAAAATTACTTTTAAGCTTTTAAAAAGCTCATGATTGTATCTAATCAATAAAGTCTATAAAATTATAATCAAAAACATTTGAGCCTCAGCAGACAAAAAATCTGAGACTTATTTGTTGCTTTGAATGATAAGAGCATGCTAATATCCCTGATGAACACAGGTGCAAAAATTCTCCACAAAATACTGGTAAGCCAAATCCAAGAGCACATGAAAAAGATACTACACTATGATCAAGTAAGATTTTTCCCAGGGATTCATGGATAGTTCAACATATGTGTATATGTTGAATATACATGATCCATTACATCAACAGAATGAAAGACAAAAAGCATATGATCTTATCAGCAGATGCAGAAAAGGTGTTTAATAAAATTTAGCATCCTTTCATAACAAAAGCTCTCAACAAACTAGGCATAGAAAGAACATATCTCAAAGTAATAAAGACTATATATGAAAAATTCACAACCAACATTGTACTAAACGGGGGAAATTTGAAAACATCATCTCTAATAACTGCAAAAAGACAAGGATGTCCCCTTTCACCACATATTCTACATAGTACTGTAAGTCCCAGCCAGAGCAACCAGGCAGGGGAAAGAAAATAAAAGGGCATCTAACAAAAGGCATTCACAGATGATAGGATCTTATATCTAGAAAAATCTAAAGATTCCACCAAAAAACTCTGAGATTTGATAAATAAATTGAATAAAGTTTCAGGACAAAAAATTATTGTACAAAAATGCAGTGCATTTCTATATACCAATAATAATCTAGCTGAGAATTAAATCAAGAAGGCAATGCCACTTACAAGAGCCACAAAAACAATGAAATACTAGGAATATATTAACCAAGGAAATGAAAATTCTCTACAAGGGAAACAACAAAACACTGATGAAAAAAATCATAGGAGGCACAAACAAATGGAAGACTATTCCATGCTCAAGGATTGGAAGAAGCAATATTGTTAAAATGACCATGCTACTCAAAGTAATCTGCAGATTCAATGCAATCCCTATAAAAATATCAATGACATTCTTCACAGAAATAGAAAAAAAAATCCTAAACTTTATATAGAACCACAAAAGACTCAGTTAATGGATAGCCAAAGCTATCCTGAGCAAAAGGAACAAAACTGAAAGAATCACATTATCAGATTCAAATTATACTAAAGACCTATAGTAACCAAAACAACATGGTACTGGTATAAAAACCAACACATAGACCAACAGTACATATATACAATTGAATACTATTCATCCACAAAAAAGAACAGAATACAGAATACAGAAATAAATTCACACACCTACAGTGAATTCATTTTTTACAAATGTGCCACGAACATACACTGGGGAAAAGACAATCTTTTCAATAAATGCTGCTGGGAAAACTGGATATCCACATGCAGAAGAATAAAACTAGATCCCTATCTCTCTACATATATAAAAATCAAATAAAAATGGATTAAAGATTTAAATCTAAGAGTTCAAACCATAAAACTACTACAAGAAAACCCTGGGGAAAATATCCAGGACATCGATTGGGGCAAAAATTTCTTGAGTAATACCCCACAAACACAGGCAATCAAAGCAGAAATAAACAAATGGGATCACATCAAATTTTAAAAGCTTCTGCACAGTGAAGGAAATAATTAACAAAGTGAGGGGACAATCCACAGAATGTAAGAAAATATTTGCAAACTACATCTGACAAGGGGTTAACAACCAGAATACATAAGGAGCCCAAATAACTGAATAGGAAAAAAGCTAATAGTCTGATCAAAAAATGGGCAAAATATTTGAATAGATAATTCTAATAAAAAGAAATACAAATGGCAAACAGGCATGTGAAAAAATGCTTAACATCATTGATCATCAGAGAAATGCAAACCAAAACTACATTGAGATATCATCTCAGTCAAGTTAAAATGGCTTACATTGAAAAGAGAGGCAATAACAAATGCTAGCAAGGATGTGGAGAAAGGGAACACTCATACACTGTTGGTGTGAATGTAAATTAGTACAATCACTATGGAGAACAGTTTGGAGGTTCCTCAAAAAACTGAAAACAGAGCTACCATTCGATTCAACAATATCACTGCTGGGTATGTGTCCAAAAGAAAGGAAATCAGTACATCAAATAGATATCTTCACGTCTATGTTTATTGCAGTACTGTTTACAATAGCTAAGATTTGGAAGCAATCTAAGCGTCCAGCTGTAGATAAATGGATAGGCTGGGCACAGTGGCTCACACCTGTAATCCCAGCACTTCGGGAGACTGAGGTGGGTGGATCACTTGAGGTCAGGAGTTCCAGACAAGCCTGGCCAATATGGTGAAATCCGGTCTCTACTAAAAAAAAACCTACAAAAATTAGCCAGGCATGGTGGCATCTGCCTGTAGTCCCAGCTACTCAGAATGCCAAGGCATTAGAATTGTTTGAAACTGAAAGGAGGAGGTTGCAGTGAGCTGAGATCGTGCCATTGCTCTCCGAACTGAACAACAGAGTGAGACTCTAGATAAAGAAAATGTGGTATATACATATAGTACAGTGGAGTACTATTCAGCCATAAAAAGAATGGGATCCTTTCATTTGCAAGAATATGGATGGAACTGGACATCATTATGTTAAGTAGAATAAGCCAGGCACAGAAAAATAAACATCTCGTGTTCTCACTTATTTGTGAAATAAAAATATCAAAACAATTGAACCCATGGAGACAGAGAGTAGAAGGATGGTTACCAGAAGCTGGAAAGGGTAGCAAGGGACTGGGTAGGGGAGGTGGGGATGGTTATTGGGTACAAAAAATAGAAAGAATGAATAAGACTTAATATTCGATAGCATAATAGGATAACTATGTCAATAATAATTTAATTGCACATTTTAAAATAACTGAAGGTGAAAAGTTGGTTTGTAACCAAAGGATAAATGCTTGAGGGAGTGGATACTCCATTCTCCATGATGTGGTTATTACACATTACATGCCTGTATCAAAACATATCATGTACCCTATAAATATATGTAAGTACTATGTACCCACAAAAATTAAAAATGAAAAAATTTAAAAAAATACTACAAGGCTATAGTAATCAAACAGCATTGTAACTGGTATAAAAATAAACATAATTTAATGGAACAGAATACAGAATATAGAAATAAAGTCACATATTTACAGCCAACTGATCTTCGGCAAAGTCAACAAGAACACACACTGGGGAGAAAAACACACCTTTCAATAAATAGTGCTGGAAAAATTGGATTGCCATATGCAGAAGAGTGTAACTGGACTCTTATCTCTCACCATATAAAAAATTAACTCAAGATGGATTAAAGACTTAAATGTAAGACACAAAACCATGAAAAATACTAAAATTCCCAAGTGTTCTGCCACTGGCATTCTTAGAATCAGTTCTGTCCAGGATGATAGTGAGTAGAAACAATGTGAGACTATTCATAAGGTTTACTCTAATGAGAGTTATGACACATGGCCAAGGCATGTGCAGACCTTTCCAATCTGTCACTTAGCAGTTTGTGTTAAAGAAGTTACATGATCAGACTTTTATGTTCATATCATGGACCCAAAGTCACCCAAAATATGTATTAAGAGGCATAGACAAGTAGATGTCTGTCCATGGGCTGCTTCTTTTTATCTGCTATTAGTCAGGTGCATCACTCAAGGTGAAGGTCTCATGTGAGGGTAATCTGGCTTCAACATCTGCCACCCACTGATCACCAGGGTTGATTCAGCTGATACCTGGCTACACAAGTGTCCCCTTCCTCCACTGTCCCACATGTAGCCCTCTTCAAGTTGAAAAATGGGTTGAAGAGGATGACCTTCCCTGTTAGAAGAGGACCATTCTTTAATCAAGGGTGTGCTAGTAGCTCTCTAAGCTCTCAACATAAAGGTTTCACCTGCACTGTCAGTTTTATACTCAATCACTGCAAATAGCAAGAAACTTAATTTCTGAGAGATTCTAAGTTGTGGTCCATCCTGCCAGCTTCATTTGTAAGCAAGGACATCTGCATTTAAATAAACAAAGGGCCTTTGTTTATTTTTAATACTTTTAATAACAAGAAGTTCTAGATCAGCTGAAAGAGAAATATTTTAAATTAATTTTTCTGCAGCCAATTAGACATACATACAGTAAATGTGACTTTAGAAATGAATTGACTACTGTGTTTTAAGTCTATTTACATTTAACTAAAAGGCTTAGTCTGTCCATCATAGTAGAATGCTTCCAGAAGATTATTATCTTAATCACCAAAATACTAAAGTCATAGAATCAGACTAGATCTTAGCAAGGCCTGATCCACTACAATAATTGTAGCAAAATTACTCATCAGTTTGAAGCAAAGGATTAGATATATACCTAGCAACATCGATAGATCTTAAAAACATAGTGCTTAATGAAAAAAGAAAAAAAATTCTTGCATAAAAAGCAATACACATTTTGCAGGAAAACATACAAATGAAAAGATATGCACTAAAGACGTTACAATGGTTGCCTGACGGAGAGGGAGGACATTGAAGAGGTGAGGAATACGGGGATCAAATGGCTAAACAAACAAACAAGACAGGAGCCATGCATAGACCAATGATGATAATGTACTATAAGCAAAGAGTCTATAATTAACATTGTACTTGAGGTCCACACTGATGTGTGGGGAGAGAGGAGAAGGAGAACAGACCTTGTGAAAATATAGTTTAACATGTTAATTCTCCTCCTTACTATCTTAGATTATAAATCCAGGGGCCATAGCAGTATCCTTTATTTTTTCAGTTTTTCAATTAAAATGAAAATTTTTAATTTTTTTCAATTAATAATACAAATAATTTTCCAAGAGGAATGCCACAAACACCTAATTATGATGACAAAGCTGCTGGTATATTATTCTTTCTGCCTACCCTAAAATGCCTTCTGTGTACATTCCATTTTAACCTTGTTCAGTTCACAGTGGAGAGAAAACTAGAATATTCTGAAGAATCAAACTTACCTTCAAAGCCTTCATTTATGACTCCATTGGTATTTGCTTCATCTCTGCACTGATAAATACTATTTAAGAAAAAATTTCTGAATAACTGAAGTTGGTCTTGAATTCTATGAAAAGTAGGCCTTTGGTCAGGTTCTTGAGCCCAGCACTGGGTCATTAAATTCCACCTAAATATGGAGAAAGATGGGACAGTAAATAGCAATTGGATATAATTATTGATAACCCAGGTAGGGTCATTTTAGAAAGGAAAGAATTTGATTTATTGCCAGTTTTCCACAATTAATGTAAACAAATCATAACAAAGGCTTTGGTTTCTTATTTAAGAGTGGCTTGTAACATTACTATGTTTATTAAATAACACCTTTCTTTTGAAAAGCTGACATTATTTCAACAGTTATTATTCCAAATAAATAGATGGATAAGTGGATGGTTGAAAAATGTCTACTCAACACATAAAGAAACTAATAACTATAAAAATTGTTGAAGAGGCTGAGATTTGAAAGATTTACTCCATTCCACACAGATATTTAGTGACAGGACCAGAGGCAGAAATAAGGTTTTATGCCAGTGCTTTTACTGCTCATGATACAGTCAGGTTAAGTAAGAGGTTGAGTTTCCCAGACATCCACAGCTGGTTGATTAAACATTATCTTTTCCTTAACGGTTGTCCAAGAAATATCTGTACAGCACTCTTAAGTAGTATTCATTCATTTACTCAGCAAAGATTTTGGACACTTATTTTACGCCAGCAGTACGTCATGTGACTCTTGTCCTCACAGATGCTATGTATAGTAATTATAAGAGAAAGGCAAAATTCATCACACCTCAACTCATATGAGCAGAAAAATTGTAACTCTTTTATGTTGTTTATAATTAACTAGGTCTTTTTCAGAGTTCCTACCAAGCAGAAGAAAAGTAACTTCATTTAGTACAATGTTGTTTCTAACTTAGTCCCACTATTTTAAACAATCTGTTTAAGTAATATTCCGTCTTTTCTGGATAGTGACCCAAGCTCTCTTATTCAGGACATCCCCAATCCCTCTGCCTTCCTTTCTAAGATAGTGTCAGGATAGATGTTGAGTACGAGGCTTACGTGACTTCTAGAGGCACAGTGAAGAATCCTTTGAACCCCACTGTGCTCTCCAGATCTTTGCTAGTCTCAGTGGCTAATCCAGAATTCAACAAGGAGTGATTGATCTGATCCAGCCCAGGCATCAGCCCCTATTGATAGTCTATGAATTCTTTACCTATTCTTTTGATGTTTCCCCATTAAAGTGGTCTATCCTGGTCTCTCTCTAGCTGTAGGATTCTCAGACACTATCAAGTCCTGCACATGCTCTCAGGGCCCAGGAAATCCATTCCTATTTCTGCTGTATGCCCACAAGAAGCCCAAGGGTGCTTCTTGGCAGAATCTCTAGCTCTCGACAAAATGTTCACACAATACAAGAAACAAAGGAGGTTTGGAAGCATCAGCTAGACCTTTCTGTCTGTACGAGTCCTGGGTCTCCCATATAAAAGTGAGAGCCCTCCAGTCAATGATCTCCTTATAATTCTCCCAAACTAGGGGTGAGTGAGCAGTTGGCCTTGGTGGTACCCATCTCTTCTAACTGAGCCTGCAGAGGAGGTTTCTGAACCTAGATATCCAGTATCTCACCCTCCCACCTCTGTCAAGTTCTCTTTTTTCTACACTTCCCCAGGGCTTGGAAGAAATGAGGGCACTGCCCACTACATTTTTTAATTTGACTATCCTTATATAAAATTGTATGTTTTATACATACAATTAAAACCTAGTACTTAAAACATTAACAAGGAGCCAAAGGACTTTAGAGAGCATCTTTAGCATATAGATGCTCTCTATATTCCAAGCCTGGTTTTCAAGTGTACTGACTTATAAACAGGTACTTGCTCTCTTTTTTGACTTGCTGGAGCTATATGGCAGATCAGAATCAGGGACAGATAATTGATAAAGAAACAGATTGGGAGGTACTTAAAACATTAGTACTACTATATGAATAAATATACAATTACAAATTATAAGTTTTTGCAAAGTAATAATAAAAACAAACATGAATTCTAATAAACATGAACCAGTTTTGGAAAGTTGCTTACAGAAGGCCCCTCTGAAGAGGTGACATTTAAGCCAAAGAACTTTGTAGGAAAATAAGATGCTAGTCATGGGAATAGGGTGTGGATGGGAGTCAGGGAACACACTACAAGTGGGGAAAGCATGTGTAAAGTCCTAAATTTGGAAAGAGCTTGGTACATTTTAGAATCTGAAAGAAAGCCAGTGTCGCTGAAGTGCAGTCACTGAGGGGAAAGGATGAGATGAGATCAGAGGAGGAAAGCGAGATCATGCAGGTCTCACAGGGTAGGCAAGGAGTTGGATTTTACAACACTACAAGGAGAAGTTTTTCAAGATTTTTAAGCAGACATTTTTTTAAGGATTACTCTAGCAGATATGTGGACAATAAATCATAAAGAGGCAGTTTGGAAGATATTAAAGAAGACTAGGTGAGAGATAATGATGGTGTGGACTAAGGTAATGCCTATGGAGCTAGAACAAGATTATAACCACTAGGTAACGATAGCCCAGAAATCACTATAGCTATTGTATTTAAAATAGCCAGTATCCATTTTGGGAATTATAATGCAATCTCCATTCCATTCTAATGTAGCATGCAAACTCCACTTCCATTTATTTCACTTTTTGACAAGCACCTCAGGTCAGAGTTGACACTCCATATCAGAATAAATGACATCAGGGAAAACTAATATTGGACTGTTTCAATGTTTTTGTTTTAAACTGATGACTGCACATGTATTACAAAGAATTTACATACTGTGTATTCAATACCAAACTTGGCTCTATTTTTTAAAAATTAAAATCACATCTGAGAAATAACCAAAAGACAACCTAATCTTTTACATATTTCTCTATAACCTGTGCCATTTAAAAACTGGGATGATACAAAGATGTCAATGAAGGATCATTAGACTTTGAAATGAGATATTATAATCAATGTCAGATCACGGAATTTAAAAAATAGAGTTTTGATGATTAATCTAAGGATTGTCCTCAGAGTTGAGAGGAAAAATTGAAGTATTATAATTCTCCATAGGAAGTATTTTATTTTTGAAAATAAAGCTGTGATTCAAAAATATTGCCAAAGCAGAGACAGAATCTCTCAAGGTTGGTCATATTTCAGTTAAGAGGTTTTTACAGTTGTCCTTCCTTATCAGTTTTGCTTTCTATGGTTTCAGTTAGTTGAGGTCAACCATCCAAAAATATTAAATGAAAAATTCCAGAAATAAACAATTCATAAGTTTTAAATTGTATTCCATTCCAAATAGTGTAATGAAACATGAACCTGAAACATGAAACTATCCCTTTGTCCAACATGTTATGCTGTATATGCCACCTACTCATTAGTTGACTAGGTTGTCAGATAAAGAAAACATAGTATATATAAGGTTGGGTACCGATATGATTTGGCTCTGTGTCCCCACCCAACCTCATGTCAAACTGTATCACCACTGTTGGAGGAGGGACCTGGTGGGAGGTGACTGAATCATGGGGGCAGACGTCCCCCTTGCTGCTTTGGTGATAGAGTTCTTATGAGATCCGGTGGTTTGGAAGTGTGTAGCATCTACTTCTTTCTTCCTCCTGCTCCCTCTCTTCCTCCTGTTCTGGTCTGGCCATGTGAAAGACTGTACCTGCTTCCCCCTCTGCCATGACTGTAACTTTCCTGAGGCCTCCCAAGCCATGCTTCCTGTAGAGCCTGTGAAACCACAAGCCAATTAAACCTCTTTTCTTTATAGATTACCCAGTTCTCTTTATAAATTACCCAGTTTCTTTATAAATTACCAGTTCCTGATAGCAGTGTGAGAACAAACTAATACAGGTATTATTCTTGTTTTCAGGCATCCACTGGGGGCCTTGGAATATATCTCTCACAAAAAAGGGCCATTGACATACTTATTTATAACCTGCTTTATTCTGCAAAAAAGAATCAGGATCCTTAATGGAGATTATTTAGAAGGAGAGAAAGAAAAGGAAGAAGGAAGAGGAGGTCAGGGAGGAGGAAGGCGGGGGAAGAAAGAAACCATCCTACAGCTGCCACCTAGCCACTTGCATATCACCCACTTATTCTGTCTCCAAAAGTTCAGCCGCTTGTTTAAACTGTGAAATCCACGTAAGCAGAAATTCCTAATTTTTTCATTTATGGAGGCTCTAATTTACGTTAAATCCAATCATTACTCTCTACTTAATTTTCTGATGACAAACACATTTGACCTGTTAATATATAAAACCTTTCTGTTCCATGATCCAGGGATAAATGAGGACTTAAAAAAAGAGGGGCTATATAAAAATAGTCATCTAAAAGTAAAGAATAAAACTCGTGTTCTCAAACAGCAATAAATTGGCAATGGAATGAAATGAAGAGCTTTTAATAATCCTAAAAAAGTATTCCTTATATCTTTTAGGTAAATTAACAATGAAAACCATCTTGGCATAGAGGATCTTCCTTTACAAATATTCCCTTGTCACCATTCTATATCATGCAGTATATGCTTGCACCAAGTTATAGTTACAAATATTCAAACGTTACTCTAAACAAATTTGCAGTTCCTTCAAGTTTGTTAAAATTTACCTGGGCTGTTTGTTTTGACTCCAGAAAAATACTCATTATACTTGAAGTATCTCATTTGGCTAAGTAGAGGTTCCAATTCCTCCACTCACCATGTAAACCCCTTACAACTCTTTTCCTCAACTTTTTTTTTCAAAATAGCACAGGACTCATTTGGCTATATCCAGTGTTAGCCTCTATGAATATTGAGGACTTTGAATTCACAAGGCAATTGAATTTCAGTACATGAAAACACCATAGTGTTTTTCAGTATTAAAGGGAAAAGTTTCTACAGGTATTTATACAAAGTACATAAAATACAGACATCAAGATTTTCCTTACTCATTATACCTAACCTGGAGAGATCCAATTAGTCTCTAGGTGTACATATTTTTTAAGATGTAAAAATAAGATGGTGAACCTCTGTGTTCCCCCATGGTTGCTTCTTACAACCAAGGGACTCTCCAGTAAATCCAGTTGCCACTGTAATATATCTGTTATAAAACCCCAAAAAGCTCTTACTTGAAGTAGATTGCCCTTTGATCCTATTTTTTCTCAGGAGTGGTGTAGCTGTGCAAACTAAAAACTGAAGAGAATGCTGATGGCTGGGCTTTCTACCATACATCCCAGGCTACGGAGAGAAGGGCAGGAATGCTCTGAACCTGGCATTCCATTAATAGCTGAGTACAGCATAGCTATCTATGGGCCCACCTGACCTGGAGTGCATCCAGGTGCTGAGTATTTAAGCAGTGAATGGAAGATGTAGCAAGGCTCAGTGCAGACTTTCAAACCCCTAAGCTGGGCCTGTGATCTCAGAAAACTGCTTCAAATAAATACCAGTTCCCTCTGTACTCTAAGGAGAGTAGTTAATCTTTATCATGACAACTTAAGGCCATGACCAGATTGAATGGCATTGCTGAGATCTCCATTTCCCAGCCCAGCTTGTTTTCCTGGTTGGCAATGGATCTTTAACCCTTCCCAGAGCTTGTCAGAGTCCTGCAGCACTTGGAGGGCTCGCTGCGTGGCTTATTTGTATTATTGACGTTCAGATGAACTTCAAAACCACCAATGGAAAATTTTCATTTCAAATAAACTATATTTTTATTAAAACAAGGGCAATCCAATCAATAAATTATTTAAGATAAAACTATAGAATATTATATTTTTCCACTCATAATCAGGAATACTTTTCTAGCACTTCTCCTTCCTCCTTCTAGTTGCATTTTTGATACTTTTAGATTGAGCAAAGTTCAACATGTCTACATTTTGCTGCTCCACAATACAGCAATTTGTTATTAACCTCCCTGCCCCAAACAAAGTCATCAAACATATCAGTCAAAATTGATAGTTTAGTGATCAGTCTCTAAGGAGCCTAGCCAAAAATATTGCATGATTGTGATGAGGCACATTAACCCTTGGGGAGAGAGTAGAATAAGCCAGATAACATTCTAACAGCATAAGGAAAATCTTGTGCAACTGAAATTCTGGCAAAAATTCTGAGTGTTTGACATGTAAGAGATGCAAAACAGTGATCAGTTTGTAAGTATTTAGTTAAAATTTATTTTGTATTTAGGTATCCTGGGCTTTTTTCTTAAGCCTTACATGAAAGGTTTTCAAATTTTTTATAATTTATTATCCTTAATTTATATAATTTTCCTCAAAATAATTATGAATCATTTTTTAGGCACTATTTCCAAATTTGGTCAGATGCGTGTGCATCTGATCTCCCTATAAATATCCCAGAGACTATTAAGCTAAATCAGAACAAGCAGTGATTCCAATCGTCTTCTAGCTGGAAGATTTAAATCATACAAAAACATTCACCAGTACAACATCCAACTAAGGTGCCCAGCTCTTAATCATCTTTTGGCTCAAGTCAGAATAATCCTCTAAATAACACAGCATAGTCAAGGCAGTACAACCATGGTGTGCATCCGCATACTGCTAATTCCTTTTGCACTTGTCTGTACCACACAGTTTAGCACTTTATTACATGTTGGCTTGGCATCCAACTGCTCCGTGTGGGTGCCTTTTCATTCAAAACACATTCTAAGATGCTGAAGAGCTGGGTCCCTAGTTTAAACACCTCTGTAATCCATACAATCCTTGGCATGCTATAGTGCATGTACAGAGTTCATACTTCTTTGCTCTTTTAGAAACTTCTTGGATAAGACAATTCTTGGAAAAATTGTCAAGACTCAATATTTCTGCTGAGATTTTCCACAAGGAGGCAGATTAATACTCAGAATAAAAACTTTTTTCCTCATAATTTGATTCAAAGTCACTCACTCTTCTGAGAAATCACTATTAGAATTCAGTAATGGCCAGGATTCAGTAAAGTTACAATACTTAGTCATTTTTTTAAGCTCATAAACAGATTATAACCTGTATAACTTTTAGTAATACTAGTTCCTACCAGTCAGTATCAGCTATATCAACAAAGGCAATCCAACTTTTAAACAATATATTCCTATTTAGTAGAATCTTTTAATATGTAGATTAAGATACTAGTCAAATCAGATCTCCCAAAATAAAAGGTGTATGTGTGTGTATACTCTCTCTCTCTCTCACACACACAGAACACTTTTATTTATTAGAATTCACTTAACCAGAAGTATAAAAATATTATATTCTCCAAAATTTTGTTTCTCAGTGAAATATCATGTGTAATACAAATAAAAAGACATAATGTATTCATAAACTGACAAAATGAATTTCTATTTTATGTGAAATATACAAACATATAAATTCCAATTTTTATTTTAACAATTTAACAAACGATACCAAGAGACCAAAGATTGTATGTGCACATGTTTTTGTTTTGGGGGTGGTTATGGTAACATAATTAACTTACAGATCATCAGGACAATTTCTTGGTGGCTCCAGTCTCCCTCCTGTTTGCACATAGTTTAAAACATCAAGGTTGGAATGAGCTGGATAAGGCTGATGACCAAGAGTTAAAATCTCCCAAACCAGAATTCCAAAAGACCTAAGAATATTAGAGGGTTTGCTTTAATTATACTTATTACAAACACCAGGCTTACAGTAGTTTCTCCAACAACATTTTTCCTGGGGCTAGCAGGATCTACTTTATTGGGGTATTACTGGCCTCATAAAAGGCAAATGGGAGATATAAAAGCAGGCTGACCTTAAGAAAAAGTAGAACAAGACACTGCGTGTGAGAAAATACTTCAAAGGTGACAGGATGATAGGAAGGCTTGGAGGAAGCACATATGTGCACGCAGACAGAGACACAGACTCATATGCATGCTCACATATATGCACATCCACACACACATCCACACACGCACACACAGAAACAGACACACAGGCACATGCATGCACACACAGAAACACATGCACACACACACATGCATGCACACATACATACATACATGTATACACACACTCATAGTCTGTTTCTCTCCCTGTCTGAAACCTCACTTTAGGCCTCCATTATCTTAGACTTTCAGAACATCGACATGCAGACACACATAAGGGTGAGCACGAAAGCATTTCAGCATTTTCCTCCTAAGTTTGCAGGGGATACGGTGCCAGTAAACATTGAGAGGGAAGGCATGACTAAAAATTGGCAGCACTGAGACATTTTGTTTCATCCCTAATTTTGCCTAGGGCCAGCCCAACTTAAAAGTCATTGAACAAACCTTTACATTTTGAGCCGTTCTATTCAAAAGTTGGGAGTCAACAAACAAAAATAAGGGGTGTTATTCAAATAATAAAGAGATGTCCAAATCTCCCCAGTGTCCTAATCTTTTTGGAATCCATGATTTAAAGTTTACAATAAATTAATGACCAAACATTCGCAAATAGTGGTCATTTGGGCACACACTTGGACATTAATTCCTAAGTACTAATTCCTATTAGTCATATGCTTTTACAACTTTGGAATGTAATAAAATATTTAAATTAAATGTATCTATTTCATAACAAAACTAATTCAGGGAGGAGCATGAACTACTGAGGCCCAGGAATAGTCCCACCATGATCACCAACTCTCACTTTAGCTTGAGGCAAATCACTTCATGTCTCTGATCATCTGTTTTCTCACATTAAAAAAGCATGATTAGATGTCCTTTTAAAATCCCCTCTAAGGTCTGATGATTCTGTCAGCATTACTCTGTGTCCCATTAAACTTACCATACATCAGAGTGAGTAGTGAAGATTCCATCCATCAAACTTTCTGGAGCCATCCACCGAACAGGGAGCAGGCCTTCCCCTCTCTTTCTATAGTAATCATTTTTATAGATGTCCCTGGCGAGTCCAAAGTCCCCAATCTTCACTATCCGTGGACTGGTATAGTCTTTCACAGAAACAAGGCAATTTCGAGCTGCCAGATCCCTATGGCAGAAGTTATGTTTAATAAAATAATAACAATAAAATTCCGGAAATCAAACAGGCAACCCTAGTAGGTCTGTAAAGAAGAGAGGCTTTTTTTTTTCTTTAAGTTTTGGGATACATGTGCTGAACGTGACGTTTGTTATATAGGTATACATGTGCCATGGTAGTTTGCTGCACCTATCAACCCGTCATCTAGATTTAAAGCCCCACATGTATTAGATATTTGTCCTAAGTTCTCCCTCTCCTGGCCCTCCACCCCTGACAGGCCCTGGTGTGTGATATCCTCTCCCTGAATCCATGTGTTCTCATTGTTCAGCTCCCATTTATGAGTGAAAACTTGTGGTGTTTGGTTTTCTGTTCCTGTGTTAGTTTGCTAAAGATAATGGTTTCTGGCTTCATCCATCTTCCTGCAAAGGACATGAACTCATTTGTCATTTATGGCTACATAGTATTCCATGGTGTATATGTGCCACATTTTCTTTATCCAGTCTATCACTGATGGGCATTTGGGTTGGTTACAAGTGTTTACTATTGTAAACAGTGCTGCAATAAACACATGTGCATGTGTCTTTATAGTAGAATGATTTATAAAAGAGACATTTTATTAAAATTATTGCTATTTTGAAGGAATTAAAATGTTTAATTATCTTGTGTGCTTTACCCACACTACAGGTAACTATTGTGCCAATATTCATAATAACCCTGTATCCAGAAGAGAACTGTACCTGTGAATGAAGTGCATCTGCTCCAAGTAGACACAGCCTTTTGAAATATCTACACACAGGTCTATCAGGTCAACCAAGGTGAGTAAAGGACCATAAAACTGTAAGAAATGAAGGAAAAATTATAGGTGGTTTTCTAGTTTGCATGAAATATATACATGTATTTGTGAATATAAGAAAATACATGTATATGCTTATACATATATGTATCTGATATTTTAAAGGGATTTTTAGTTATAAGAATTCAAACATAGAGGAAAACAAGCTTATGTTTTCTATGCAAATATATATAAATAAATGATGGCTATGTTTAAAGTAGAGGCAATATGGAATTTTCACTGGAGAGACCTCCTCCAAGTGTCAGGTCAGACAGATCAAGATGTGAAATCTAGTTCTGCTACTTACTAATTGTGTGAACTTGCTAAAGTTACTTAACTCACTAAGCAAATTTCTCATATGTAAAATGGGCAATAATACTGACCTTGCAAGACTCAAGTAAGTTACATAATATGGTTGGTAGAACACAAGCACTTAACAGTTGCTGCTCTCGTAAGTAGCAATAATGATCACTTATTTAGTGCTAGTTGGTTTAATTACTGACCCAATGGCACTCTTGTTTCGCCAGTCACGACAATGGGCTTGTTTCTCATACAAGCCCCATATAAATTGTTAGCAATACCCTATTTCAAGGTTCCAAATTACTCCTCTCATCTAAGAGAGCCAGTACAAATATACACTTGAGCCTGTACTGGTTGCAATGATTTCTAGGTGAAAAAAAGCCAGTTGAAGTTTTTATTAGTACCATATGAGGAAATTCAAAGTTCCTGCCCTGAAGCTATATTCCTACACTGTCTGTCTCTTTCCATAGCCCTGCAATTACCCTGGTTCAAGCCTTTGTCATCCCTAATCTGATGGATTCAAAAATTTCCCATGTCTCCAGCCTCCTTTGCTTTCATTAGCTTGCTTTGTTGTGACCCACTTCCTGTGGAGTCTATTATAAATTCCTGAGCACAGCCTCCACAGCACCCTCAGGCTGCACCAGCCTCTCTCCAAGTCTACCAATTTCCGATTGTTCTCCTCTCTCAGTCTGTGCTTCAGTTACGCTGGTCCACTTGCAGTTCCTTATACCTACGCTGCATTTCTCAGCCTGTCTTCTTTATTCCTGCTATCATTTTTTCTCCTGGAATGTCCTCCTGTTTCCTGATTTCTATGTGCAGCGTTAGCTGAGTATCTCAAATGATTCTCAACCTCCAAGTTCCTCAATTTCTTAAAAACAAATGCTCTTAAGTGCTGTTCTCCCTACCTCCCCCAAGAAGTTTATCTCTTGCCCCCAAACTAGGAATAATCCTGATGATCTGGGCTCACTATTGCCATGATCCTGCTCAACCACCCTACAGCTAATAACTAGGCTCTGACCTTACTCCCAAAGCAATGCCCCTCCAACCTTATTCAGGTCCACTCTCTCATTGCCTGTATCTGAGTCTCTGCTGGATGTCTTGAGTGGTTCACCAGTTCCTGTGTAAATGGAACCCTCCTCTGCTCTTGGCAAAATCTACTCTACCTGTGAAGACTTTCTCTAGGCCTGGGGTCTTACTCCCGAATTTCATTCTGGTGGCTAGTGCCCTGTTCCCTGCTGACAGATTTTCGTAATGCTGCCTGCCTGCCTGCCTGCTTGGATCTCTGACTATTCCCTCATTCTGATATCCCGTGTGTCAGCCTGTTGGGATACCTCATCACTCCATGTTGGGTTTCCTTGACTGTAGATGCTACCCTGGACTTACCACCTGTTATTTCTTGTTAAACACTTCAGACATATTAAACTTTGATTTCAGTCTATCCCTAGTCAAAGCCTTTCATAACTCAGTGGGAAAGTATAGTTCAGCTACTGTTCTACTTCCTGCTTTGGTTGTGTCTGTATCAGAAGACCTCTTCCATGAAGCCCCTCAGCTTTCCTCAGTTGAAAATCATGTCTCCTTCCTCTGGGTTTCTGCAGTATATTCTCCACTGCACTCTAATGAGTCCACCTACTTCCTACTTTAAGTGGATTATTTATGTGTGACTTACATCTCTACCATGTAGCAAGTCCCTTAAGTGCAAGAGCCACATCCTTCACTGCTATATAGTAAACACCCAGCAAAAATTTGGTGAACTGAATTTTATCTGGAAGGCAGCACATTTACTGAATACTCGTATTTGACATTTTTTTGTTTGTTTGTTTGTTTTGTTTTTTCTATCTTAATACAATCCTTTTAACAAAAGTTAAGGCCAGGTGTGATAGCTCACACCTGTAACCCCAGCAGTTTGGGGAGCCAAAGCAGGCAGATCACTTGAGGCCAGAGTTCGAGACCAGCCTGGCCAACATAGTGAAACCTCACCTCTACTAAAATATATATATATATATATATATATATATATGCACATGCACAAAAATTATCTGGGCATGGCAGCACATGTCTGTAGTCCCAGCTTCTCAGGAGGCTGAGGCAGGAGAATTGCTTGGACCTGGGAGGCAGAGCTTGCAGCTAGCTGAGGTCATGCCAGTGTACTTCAACGTGGGCCACAGAGCAAGACTCTGTCTTAAAAAATGTGACAAGGAGACTTAGGAAGACTTTGATTAAATATTCCATTTGTTGATGAAGAAACTGAATCCTCAAAGCAAAGGACTAGACTAAGCTTTCTGGGCCTAGTTACAGTCAATTCTTAGGCATTCAACCCAAGTAAACAGTCCTTGAATGCAGGGAGAGAGAGAAAAGGTCTTCTGCTGGTTCTTCTGGTATGGTGCCTCTGAGCATCCCATGTGGAGAGATGCTGGCCTCAAATGAACTCTGCACGAGGGCGAGCATTTGTGGTAGCTCCCGTAGGCCTCAGGCCCTCATTCTGCCTCAGCACCTAATGACATCTCTGTGGTTGCAGTGATGGAGACGAAGCCCTGAAAGCTGTCTTTGGCAGCCAGCAGGAAAGGCTGTGGAACAACTGGAGTGCATTTGAGAACTAATCTTTATAAACATCAGGATCCTGGATGAATCAAAATGATTTGGAAAAAATAGATCCATGTGTTTTTCAGTCCATCCTTTTTCATCCTCTCTTCTCTTTTCTTACACCCAGCCCCACCACAAAACAAGACAAATCTACAGATTAAATTTATTGTTTAGATGAGAGACTGAATGTGTGCATGTTTAGTTCCACTATTTCCCCAAACCTTACTAACATGGCAGTACAGGGAAAGTTTTCATAATTTCACAAGGGCAAATCAAATGTCAGGAGAACTGACATGGCAGACAAAGCATTCTAGACGAGGGAAAGCAAATGGAGGAGTGGCAATTTAGCAGAGCCAAGAGAGGTGAAAGCTGACTGCCTACAGAAAATAGAGACAAGAATTGAGCTGTTTTTCACTATGGAACCCCATAAAGTCTTCAGAATGGGAGGCAGCAGGCATCCCTGAATACAGGGATAAGAAGAAGGACTGAAAGCAAGAAGAATGTTTAGGTTATTTAAGGCCTAACTGAATCATAGATTCCTCTACCGCAGATGAAGTCTTTTGTCTATAGGAAACAAACAGATAACAGAAATCTGAACCCAAATAACTCCAACTTCAGAGATACTACACTACCAGTCACACTGATGCACTGTGCTGAAATGAGGAGAATTAAAATTAAGTGACAGTCCACATACTGAGACTTGAGACCTCCAGCCCCCTCTAAACGCCCTGAGTTGATGTAGCAGGCATTTACTGCCCAGAAAAGAAATGAGAAATTTTCTCCCAGGCTGAATTGGCATATGTCAGGGAAGAGATTCAGTTACTGACACTGGAGGACCCCCAGGGGAAGAGCAGGGTCCCACCTAACACCAAAAGGAAGCTTCCTTGGACACATAGCTTCCTTGGACCATCATTTTGTAAGGCTCATGATTAAATATGAAACCAGCCAAGAATACTGAACTTTTGAGAAGGATTTTCACATCGAATCAGATTCCAAAACAAAGAGGAACAAGGAAGCCAAGACAATTCAGGAAGCAAATTAACACTTTTTGAAAAAACATAATTAATATCCTAAAAAAAGATGAGCACAATTTTGCATCTGTGAACAAAACCAGACGGTGGCTCAAGCCTGTAATCCCAGCACTTTGGGAGGCCGAGGCGGGTGGATCACGAGGTCAAGAGATCGAGACCATCCTGGTCAACATGGTGAAACCCCGTCTCTACTAAAAGTACAAAAAATTAGCTGGGCATGGTGGCACGTGCCTGTAATCCCAGCTACTCAGGAGGCTGAGGCAGGAGAATTGCCTGAACCCAGGAGGCGGAGGTTGCGGTGAGCCGAGATCGCGCCATTGCACTCCAGCCTGGGTAACATGAGTGAAACTCCGTCTCAAAAAAAAATAAATAAATTAAATAAATAAATAAATAAATAAATAAAATAAAATAAAATGCAGTCAAAATACAAACAAGTCTGTGAAGAATAAAAATATATTAACAAAAATTTTTAATTCTATAAAAAGATCAGGGGACAAAGTTGAGGAAATCTATGAAAATAGAAAGCAAAATGACAAAAGCTAGAAAATAGAAGAGAGCAGGTAATAGAATAAGAGGATGAAACAAATCAATCAATTATAACAGGATTTCTGGAACAGAGAAATAGAAGGAATAAGGAATTTTATTCATTATCAAAGAAACAATGAAAAAAAAAATCCTGGAACTGAAGGGAATGATTAGCAAAGTAACTGTTACTTTTCTTATAAGCACTCTTATAAGTGAACAGTACCACAGATAAAACTTTCCTCAAATTTTTGAAGTGGAGGAGGCAAAAAACAGACTACTGATAATAAGTTCAGGAACCAGAATGGCTAAAGAATTCTTATTGGCAGTTGTAGAAGCTAAGAAACAAAGATGTAATGGCTTTGTCTGTTAGATGAAGAGTTTTCCAGCCAGGCGCAGTGGCTCACGCCTGTAATCCTAACACTTTGGGAGGATGAGATGGGTGGATCACGAGGTCAGTAGTTTAAGACCAGCCTAGCCAACATGGTGAAGCCCCATCTCTACAAAAATACAAAAATTAGCCAGACACCTGTAGTCCCAGCTACTTGGGAGATTGAGGCAGGAGAATTGCTTGAACCTGGGAGGCAAAGGTTGCAGTGAGCCAAGATTGCACCACTGCACTCCAGCCTGGGTGACAGAGCAAGACTTTATTTAAAAAAAAAAAAAAAAGTAGCCATTCAGTCACTTTCTGTCACAGGGAATTGCTTGAACCAGGGAGGAGGAGGTTGCAGTAAGCCAAGATCGTGCCACTGCACTCCAGCCTGGGAAACAGAGCAAGAAGTTTTTGTCTTAAAAAAAAAAAAAGGTTTCAATGTAAAAGTCCAGTCAAATTATCAATGAAGTGTGAGGGAAAAATAAAGGACATTTTCTCAAAAATTTTTTTAAAAAGCAGATTTTTGCTGCACATGCATACTTTCTCATACTTTCTCTTTTCTAAAACAGACAAAAAGTTATGAGATACAAGGAAAAAACCCCACATGGACAAGAGCTGAGGGAAATTCCCAGGGTAAATGTGAAGGAAATCCCTACAACAGCAGCTGTGTAGCTACTCTACAGCACAAGCATGCACACTGTTTCCAGGAAGGAAGTGTCCAAGAAAAAATTAAGTACTGGATAATCTGATATTTTTAACCATATTGAGAAAAGTGTTACAATTCAGTCAAGGAGTTTACGTATATAAAAAATCAAAATAAAAAAAAGAGGTATTTATTAAACTAGCCCAAGGAAAAAAAACTTACAATAATAACACTTGGGTAATTCAACTCCAAAAAATAATAATAATAACTAAGTAGTTCTAATAATGCAAACCTGGAAGGATGGTTTATCTGCAAATTGTGATAACTGTCGGAAGATGGGGCAAGCAAAGTTTTCCTGTGTGTAGCATGGTGGGGGTTGGACAGGTGTATTATGAGGATGTCTAAAAGAGTTAAATCCTCTTCTTCCATAGTGGGCAATTTACCCTAAATTGAAAAATCAACATGTGTCAGTATGAGCAGACTATTTAGGAACATGGCAGTAAATACCAGAATATATGTGCTGACCTGAGAGGTAGGAATGAGGCAGTGCACGGGGCTTCTGTTTTTCACTATATGCTTTGTCACACATTTTAAATTTTTAGCCATATAATGTTTACTGTGATAGAAAAATAAATGTTTTAAATCCACCAGATTTAAACTTTGGTGACTTGCCTTATTTCAAGTGTTTTCATCTAAGGTATAAAGTAGGTTCCCGCAGGCAGTCACCCCTGGCCCTGTCAGCTATTCCACGGTATTTTCAGGGCTCATAATATGCCACCCACTGCTCCAGGTACCAGGGATACAAGAGAAGAAGGACTGTGGCTGCGTCTTGCAGACAGAGCTTGTTAGCATGGATGTGGGGAAAGATTTGAAATCAAGGAACTAGATGGGTGGAGTAGGGGAGGATATATAAAATCAAGGGCTCTGTTTGGGGCAAAATATGTTTGAGATGCCTACTAAAATCCAAATAGATATGTCAACTACAGAGGGGCATACAAGTCTGTACTCAGTAAATACATCAGGACTGGAAATATATAATTTGGGACAGACAGGCATATAGATTAAGTATAGAGATATGGCTTTCCAACTCCACATGATCCCTGTGCTCCAGAAAAACGTGATTCTGGCAACGAGGGTCTTATTCTCCCATTAAATACTAAAAGCAGGCTCAAGCTCACATGATCAGAAAATGCCAGAATGTTGACCAAGGATTCTGATTGTCAAAATCTAACATGAAGGAAATAGAAAAAATTTTTGCTGTAGAAGTCTTCTAAGGCTTTACCACTGCAGTCTATTAAATTTAAAGAAAATTAATAGGGAATTATAGGGCATTTGCAGTATGAAACCAATATTTAGATCCCAGCCGCCTACCGTTGCCATGCGTGCTTTACGCAAATAGGTAAGAAGGTCTCCTCCTTCCATCAGTTCCAAGATAATGTATTGGGGTTCATTCAGCAGACAAACTCCAAGCTGCTTCAGAATGTTGGGATGATTAAACCTGCTGAAAGGTGGAAAGACACAGGATGATGTGATAAAGGCAAGAGTCCTAGCCCCTTGGACTCTTTATGGGGCACAGCAATTCTTTATCAATAGTTTCCTTCAAAACCCCTGACTGTCTCTAACGCTTCCTTTTCCAAATACTGGTTTGTGTGCTTACCTTAGGAGGTAATATGGCAACCCCTAGTGGCCGTGAGTATGGATAAAATAGGTTGGTTTTTAGAAGAAATAACATTTGTATTAAGCATATTTTGGAAAAGAAAGCAATTTTGACTAGTAGTCTCCCTGAAAAGATATTGTAAAACATTGTGCTTTGGGTCATTACAGGCATGAAATATATCCTCCCCCTTTCAGGAAAACAACTCAGCAATGCAGGTTTGGCTAAACACTTTTCTCAAGACATTAAGCCAAGTAAGTCCTAACCTAATACTTGGAACGCAGAGCTTGAGACCCAATCAACCACTGCCTCAAGTCTTCCCTTTAAGATGTGATTGAGCAGTTTTTATGACCATAAACTCAAAGTTGCAGACAATTTTACTAAGACAAGGGATATTTTCATTGACATTATAGCATTTGAGAGAACTCTTTCTTACTGGGTATACTTGGCCGTTATCATACATTTAGATGAACACAAGCATGTCAAAAGCCAAACAGCTTCAGAAGTCACTTGCAAAACATTCTCCTTGTTGAAGATAAAAGAAAGGAGAACCTTTTGCTTGAGAAGTACCTATACCCAGGCTTAGAAAATTGACTTCAATAGACTACTTGCTCTGCAGATGTAGTTCCATTTAAATGTTTGAACCATGTTTGTTTTCGGCATGATCTGTTATGTCGGGTCATTTTGAATGTTAAAAATAAGTCAAGAAGACTTAAAACTTCTCACCCATATCAAGAGAAAATTATTTCAGAACTACCTCATTAGATGTGCCTCCTTCAGAAATTCAATCTTCTCCTGGTCTGTGGAGCCCTTCTTCAAAGTCTGTGCAACATGAAAACAAGTCAGGAATCAGTATAGCAAACATTTCGGTGAGCTCAGTGAGTTAATGGAGGTTGTTCTGTTTGTTTTATAATATCTACCCTGAAAGCTGGAAACAGATCTTAGATAAAGCATGTACATGCATTATGTAAACCTTTCAAATGTTACCTCCTGTTATTGCTAGTAGAAGAATAGGCAAGATAAAAAGGTCTAGTAATATTTACACAATGTTCCTCCAAAAGGTAGAAATTTTAAGAGACCAAGTTTTGTTGTTTAGGCCAATTTCTTAATTTTCAAAATGTTCTTCTCAATACGTTTCCCGTCTCCTTGCGTTCAATTTATTTCTTGGAGGTAAGGTTCCCAGTCCCAAGCAATTGATCAAAGCTAACAATGAAAACTGCGTTCTGAAATTCTCCAGCCTCCATTGGAAACTGGGGTGGTCATATAACTCAGTGATGGTCAATGGTATATAAGAGAAAAACTGCTGAGGCAGGGAGGGAGCTTTGAAGACTTTTGCCTTCCTGCTCATGTGCATTTCCCACCATCTTTCCCCCTCTCCCTGGCCTGTATGAAAATGTGATGCTTGCCTCTTTGGCAGCCGTCTTGGAACAATGAGGCAGCAAGCATGAACAAAAGCCAAGATAATTTCCGAGATACTGGCTCTGACCTGACACGCTAGCCTGAACCAAAGCCAGCAGTCATCTTGTTATGTGAGAAATAAACATTTGTTTAAAACAATGAAGGTGGGGGTAAGTTAAAGAACTTTTGAATTACATCATTTGGAAGCAGAGAGAATTTTGCCAACTTTTCTAGTTGTATAGCTCACCCTGAAAGCAATATATTTCTAAAAAGCAGAGATCAGGATACTGCTCAATGATGTAAAAGATTCATCCTCCCTTTATCAAAGGAAAGTTTTACAAAAATATAACAGAATATCCAGTGCTTCCTTAAAAATACATTAAATATACCATGATAAATAATCATGTAGTCCAAGACTGACAAACTACAGCCTGTGGGCCAAATCCAGACTGTTACCTCTTTTTGTATACCTCTGATCTGAAAATGGCTTTTCCATTTTTAAATGGTTGAAAAAGTCAAAAGAATACTATTATTTCATAACACATGAAAATGATATGAAATTCGAATTTTAGTGTTCATAAATAAAGTTTTATTGGTACATAGCTACACTCATTTATTTACATATTGTCTATGACAATACAACGGCAGAGTCTGTATGGCCAGCAAGCCTAAAATATTTACTATCTGCCCATTTAAGAAAAGGTTTGCTAACCCTTGGTCTAGTACCCTAAGAATGTGTTTTACAGCTCCGGTTCTCTTATTGCATGTTTGAAGGAAAATGATTGTCTGATAGGTCTTAGCTAATTAGTAGCCTTAGAGGTAATGCAAACCCTGGAGATTGTTGATTACAGAGTGTTCCTATGTAGGAAATGCTTCTTTAAAATGTGATTTCTATAATTATGGATAGGCTTCGACATTCTACCAGTGCTCTTTTCAACAAAGAGCACTCAATTTTTATTATAATTATACCCATGTCAGTCCTTGTAGACATGGGGATATAATGTCTCAAGGAGTTCTAAGATCCACATTACCTTCACTGCTACTTTGATTTCGCCACTTCCAACTCCTAAGATGTCCACTGCTGTTCCTTCATACACTTCTCCAAAGGCTCCACTTCCCAGCAAGAGACGCAGAGTCAGTTTTTCCCGAGGGAAGGCAGGAAGATTTTCAATCTCCTCTTGCGTTGGAAGAGTACTGTAAAATAGCAACATTTTTGTCTCCCCACCCTCCACATATATAGGGTATACAAATTTGTGTAGGTATCGGTAACTGTGTTTGAGAAAGAAAGAAAGATCTCATGGCTTTGCGGCACTGTGTGTTCTATGTGACATGGTGATGTGGAGCTTTGTGTTCCTAATACACTTTCCTATACTACCACCCTTTACCCAAACAGAGCATGATAGCCCACTTAATTCTGATAAAAACGTACATGTGTATGCATTGTCTCAAGACTTTTATTGTTACTTGTTGTGTCAAAATTAGTAGATATTAACTTCTTCAGATTACCAATTTGTGTAAAATCTATTGCAAATTAGCACAAATGCATCCGGGTTTATAAGGTTTTCTTTTAACTATTTGACACATGTGACATCTTACATAAAACAAAATTTACTATGACCAAAAAATATCACCCCCATCACCATAAGGTTAACTTTTAGAAAGTCAAGTTTCTCACTGGGAACACTACAAGGTGGGGGAAAGCTGCTATATTAAAAATGCTTTCAATTTTGAATACAGAATCTTGAGTAGCAGATATTTGCTCAAAGGAAAGTTACCTCTAAACACTTGATTTAGATTACCTTTGTATCTACTTCAAATCCTTTGTTTTTACACCTTGCATTATACATTTCTGAAAGCAAGGCCTATGACCATGTAATTCCTTTTTGCATTGATCCTAATATAATAAACCTTTGCATAAGACACTTGAATATTTTCCTTAATTATGATGACAACAAAAGTTCAAAACTCATCTGTCTTAAGAAGGTTTTGTGGGCAATCATCATACACCTTCTGAAATGGAGTAAGACTGACGTAAGGCTGACCACGTACACAAGGTTCCTGAAACTCCTCTCCTCTCAAACACTGCCCCCAGGAGAACCAACCATGTTATCATCTATTCTGGTCAAAGTAGCATTTTTCTCCTTCTTTCATTTGTTTTTGAGCTACATGATAAAACACTGAAAAATAATGGACTTTTCTATATTTTTCTTATAACCACATAATTTGCCATCCATTCCACATTTGAGAGTGGAAGAGGAAGTTATTAATAATGATGCCAGAAAAATGGGTATAAACCATCACAGTCCTGGGAAATGTGGAATTCATAGGCACTCTCGTTGCTTTTGCCCACCCTTTGCCTAGGTGCTCCACAATGATGGCCAAAGCTACGTACTGTATTGCATAGCAGGCATTAGCCAGGCCTACTCCGGCTGCCAGACCTCGCAGTTCAGCCAACTCTTGGTCTTCGTTTATAAGCACTGTTGGCCCTTCCCTGGCGCTTTTTTGATTCTTTAATCTTCTATGCCAGGCTATAGAGAAAAAAATGACATAATTTACAAAGTAAAATATTGCTTCTCTATTTCTTTGCAAATGTTAACAGTGCATTTTAAATGTTTTTATGTAAGAACATTATTGATAGAATACTTATAGAAGTTTTCATAATTTGATTTTAAAATATGCTCATAAAAAACTAATTAAATCCCAGTCAAAAGCACACAAATCATACTACATCACTTTTAATCTCACTTCTTAAAGTTTAATGTATTTCTTACTGTTATAAACAAATTAAAGTATCTTAATATTAAAATTAGTCAAAATCACCCCTAAACTTGAGCCAAAATAAAAAAAAACAGACACGATTATTAGTGAAACAAATTCATTTTTGAGTTCAGTCATATCCAGGTTATACTCCTCAGTAGAAAAGGAAATGCTTTCAGTGTAATGGCAATTTTTTTTTGGCAGAGTACAAGAGTGTATATCTTTGTTGTTCATATATGCACATTCAAATATGTAGAAAAAAGTATCAGAAAGAAGCTTACCAAATGTTAGCAGTTGCCTGCCCTAGTTTTAGAATCATGAGCGATTTGTATTGTCTTCTTTATATCATAAGCAGTATTAGTTTTATAAAAAAGAAAATGTTATTTTTTAATATTAAAATATAATTATGCCAATAAGATTATTCATCTGTACTGGAATATTGGCCCAGAAGTTGAAAATAGCAAGTTCCACAGTAGCTTCCGCACTCAAGAAATTAAAGTTTTATTCACATGAAATTCAATTTGAGGGACTACACAATGAAAGATCACAAGTACCTTTACTAAATTAATTTTTCATACTTGAAACATTCTCACCACCTTGCTTCACTTTTAAGTGCCCAGTGTAAGCCCACATCCTCAATGATGCCTTCTGAAACCTCTGCAATTTCTGCTGATCTTTCATATCTGAACTTCAAAGACCAGTTGTGCCTCTCCATGAGCGCTCACCCTATGCACTGTCTTGTTTATTTCATCTACTATTGTCTTTTGTTATTATTTAACACATATCTTGCTATTTATCTTTCCACACAGGCATGTCTTACCTCCCTCATTAAATGGCAAGCTCCTGAGGCCAACAGCTGTATTTTACAGGCTTACATTTCCCTCTACTCCCAGCAGAAGCAGAAGTCTAATGTTGTACATTAGATATGACCACTCAGAAGCAAAAGCCGTCGACATTCATTTTTAAAACTGTCTTAATTTTATAAGTATAACCGTTGAGTGCCCTCAGCATGATACAAATTTTAAAATAATTGAGACTTTCTGTTATTTTAATGACTCAATCTTTTCTCATGCACACACACACTCTTACTAGTAAAACCACATGCACTGCTGCTAAAAGCAAAGAACTGAATTAGCTTAGCTAGACTCAAAGATTTGTGAATTTTCAAACAGGAATAAAGACCTTTAAGTCCTGAGAAAGTCAGAAATCCATAGGATGTCTTGGAAGCACAATAGGTTGTCTGAAACTATCCCATGTTCATCCACTAGAGTTATGGGTTTAAACAATGATGCTGTACAATAAAGCAAGCAAAGGTCAGCCGAGGGATTCTTCATGTAATACTCCTTCCCAGTAGGAAAGCAGACAAGCAGTCAAGCCTATATGCCAACTGCCAAATATACTGCAGTCATATGCGAATTCTGGAGGGGCTGGCTTAGTGGCACAAACATCAGCTGTGCAATACTTAGACTCTCTGGAACCACAGGTTAAAATCCTGGCAGGGTCAGCTGAAATTTTTAGCTTTCCAAGTTTGCTGAAGCAGTTTCACATATTGTCTGGGTAGAACCTTTGAAAAAAAGATCTCAAATTAAGCTTCAAAGTGCTCTCATATAGACTGTGACTCCAATCAGCTTGCAGAAAAAAAATAAAGATTTAGAGCACAGTAAAGTGTTGGCTTTCTTTATCCTGAGAATTCAACTTTATGTTTGTGACTTTTCCATCAACTTTCCCTTGTGGCTTACTCTTATTTGTGAACAAAATAAGCCACAACTTTCTTAATATGTATTTGAGTGTTCTTTTCTGGTAAGAATCATGCCCTTCTTTTAATGATTCAGTGTGTTGGGAACTCTCAATATTAGTAATAGACAAGAGACCATATATCTTATAAACCAAACCTGGACAGTTTGAGGACTGAAAGAAAATGTTATTAATATTTGTGCTGAAACTGAAATAAACAAGAATGTATGATCACAATGATAACTAAAAGTCCAATACTTGACCATTCCTTTGAGGTTGTCACTGCATTTTATCATCATTAAAGTAAATCTTCTTATTAAAAAATAGCTTTCTGTCTACCTCACCTAATTTTTCTGCTTTCCTGGTCATTTGTAAATGAGCAGGGATTTGAAATAAGAAAATCAGATGTCTGAAAGCAAGAGTGGATCCAACAAGCCAGAAATGGATCTTCTGCAACAGAGGCCTTACTCATTCCAAACCAGCCTGTCTGCTTAGAAACCAAAACTATCCCAACCAAAGATTGTCACTGGCCTCCCATTAATCCTACACTTTTTTCCGTACCCAGGGTTATTTTTCTTTTATTTATTTCAAACTATAAGCCACAAAACATTTGTATACAGCCAATCAGAAATAAATAACATTTTAAAGAAAGCTAAAAGTTGGTGCCCTTGTAAGTAGTTTTATCTAAAGTATACCATGAAATGTACATATATATTTTTTATAAAATAGTTATGCCTAGATCAGAAAACAATTCACAGAGGTTTGTAGTTATGAATGTATAACCAAAGGTAACTGTAAATTTTATTAACTTAATCAGGTAATCTTTCATGTGGGAAGTTAGATCAACTAAGAGATAAATCAATCAGGTGTGATTAAGTAAACAGTTTATTGCTTATTTTTAAAATTCGATTATACTTACCAAAGGTCAGTGAGATTGTAACAATCAGAAATATTCCAACTATAATAGTAAGTATGAAACTTGTTTCTGGTATCCAAAAATCATCTAATGACAAAAATGAGAAAAAGAAATTAATTCACAGATTAAAGCTAAGTAGCCCCAGTTCTACCTAGGCACACAGAGTAATATGGCAGAGCTAGCTACTACTGGATTTTTGCAAGCCAGTTGTTTGCTAGACAGTTGGTAGCTTGAAAGCATCCATACAGAGACTATTTATGCCACGTGAAATCAAAATCAAGGTGTTTTTGTTGTTGTTGTTGTTGTTTTGTTTTGTTTTTTCAGAGAGTAGTTTTACCAACAAACTACTGGAATATACCCACTCAATCTTCTATTTTAAAATCACTGAGAACACACATGTATATCTTTTTAATATATTTAGAGCCAAGAAATCTCAGTCTTCATATCAAAATTGTTGGCATTATTATTTTTTATAATATCTTCATACATATTCAATTTCATGGATATTAAACTGAGGAATAAACATGGTAATTTCCCTTAGGTAGTTTCAGTTGTGTAGAGGAAACAAACATGTAGGCCAGAGTACCCCCTATTAGTGAATAAGTTTTATATTTTTAAAGTGTTATTTGTAAGAAGGAGAAAGAGGAGAAGAAGAAAAGGAAAAAAAGAACAGAGATCAGATGTAGCCTGCAAAGTCTAACATATTTAATATTTGGTTCTTTTCAGAAAAAGTTTGCTGAGCTGGGAAGCAGACCTCTGTATACAACTAACTATGGACAACTAACTATAATACAAATAAGAATGATTCTGTAGACAACTAACTGTAATACAAATCAGAATTATTCTGTAAACAAGTAACTCTAATACAAATAAGAATAATATAAGTTTTATATAGCATGTGAGTGTATAAAATGCAATAATTCATTTGACTAAGGAGCATCAGTTAAGCATTATGATGGGTTCATTTAAGTATTGAAGGATGAGAAGAATTTCAATTGGCAGAAAATGAAGAAAAGGAAATCCCAGCTAAGGAGCACAGGGTAGGTGGTGGGGACCTGTATTCTAGGCTGAGGCAAACACAAGGCCAAAGAGCAAGTGACATAAAAGCTTTTTACCAGTCTGATGTGGCTACAGCACAGACATAAATATTGGAAAAGATAGGCCACAATTGGAGGACAAATTATGGGAGAGCTTACATGCCACAAAAAAGTTTGTAGTTGATTTGGAAAGCAGTGAATGGAGAGCCATTGTGGGTATTACAGAAAGGGGTTAAGTAATCCAGCTTGTGCTTCAACTAGACTTAACTGTCAGCAGTGTGAGTAAGCCAAGGGCACAGGCAAGAAATGACAACTTAAATTAAGAAAGCCAAAGTGGAAAGAGGAAGATAAGAACTCATCAGAGAGAAATCAAGATGGTAAAATCAATAGGACTTGATTACTGAGTACAGGGAAAAAAATCACATGTGGCACTGAGATTTCCTGCCTATGTGATTAGAAAGACAATATATAATAAACTAAAATGAGATACACAGTGGAAGAGGTAGCTATTGGAGAAGAAACAAAGGTCTTAGGCCTGTTGCGTATGATGTGAGAGTGGGTAATGAGGCTGGTATAATGTGAATAGAAAAATAAGTCTGCATAGAACAGATTGTGAACAGCCTTGGAAGCCTAGTTATGAGCATGGAATTGATGCAGCAGGAATTAAGGGGAGAGCTAATTATTATTGGGGAGAAAAATGACATGATGATAATGATGTTTTAGAAAGATCACATCACATGAATGGAATACTTTAATAGTTTGGATAATAAGATATAAATATGTGTGTGTATACACACACACACATATTTAGTCACTGTTTATTGCTAATGTTAAGAACTTACTGATATTTACTACTGAACCTTTAAGTAATAAGCTTCGTGTAGGCAGACATGGTAACATACCTCCAACTAATATAATATTCCCACTGATTCCACTATATTCACCAAACCCTAGATTATTTGCAGCTACTACTCTGAACTGAAATATTCCTTTCAGATTTTTGGACTTCCATGTGCAAATGCTGCTGCAGGATCCATTAAATGTCATCTTCCACCTTAAATTTTGGTTCTGTGAATTATTTGAAGTACCCTTTCTGCAAAAGAAACAGTAAAATGGTAAGTATAGAACATGTACATGACAACATACATGTTATTTCTAGTTGTTCATACATCTTCTTGGTGACTGAATTCCAGAGAGTGTCCTTTGGCACACTTAATCCTTGACCTCATTCCTCTCCTGTAATCTGGCTACAGAACACAGCGTGGTTTTATAGTGATCCTAGTGAGGCCTGGAGCCAACCAACTCAGCCCACCAAGAAAGCTGTGAATGATCAGTGGTCAGGAGGGGCTGAACATCTTTTTCCTACTAATTGCACAAGTAAACTTTCTTCAGAATTCCAAACCTATAAGACAATTATTCCATGATTTTTAACTGGGAAGTTTCCGTTTTCTTAATTTTCAGTCTTTTACATTATTTGTAGTTTACCTACACCATAATGGATAACATACAGAATACAAAATTGATAAGGAAGATGTGACAGTTCAGCTACCAAAGTTACCATTATATATCTGAGATTCCGAGGTTTGTTGCTTTCTTTTATATTGACCTACACCCTACCTCAAAGTCAATCCAATTGTTTTTTATATGAAACATGGAAAGACCACAAGGGCTGGGTTCAAAACACATAACTGGAATGACTGTTTACAGAATCATCAAAGGCAAGTTCAAAGTCTTCCATTTATGTCTTCCCCAACAGTGAGGAACATTTCAGGTCTTAAACTTTTCAGACCTGGCACCAATAGTTTCAGGATTTGGCACCAATCCACAGTAAGCTTGGGATACATGAAAGAATCTGGTTCTGTTCCGGTGAATTGGCTCATTCTTCCGAAGACCAACAGTGAGGACTGGCCCTTATAGTAGGCAGAGAAAGGGTAAGAACATGAGGAGCAACAGGACAGCAGAGTTGGTCACAGCTGTTCCCAGGAGCTGAGGGTCCCTTTAAAGACCATCCTGAGCAAAGCATTAGGACGGAGTGTTTTCACACATTTTGTGAAGTCTCACTTTCAGCACTGGCAATTTCATTGTTTAACCAAACAACTCTGATCCAAAAGAAAGAGACCCTTAAGAATTTGTGAGGTGGCTTTACACAGTGGCCATTGAGAAAAGAAAGAAGAATTTTTATATCGGTTGAGCACCTTTTATTTACAACATACTGTACTGAGGCTTTACATAATGTTCTTTCAATTCACTAAGTAAGTCCACAACAACCTAAAGAGATGAATAGATATTATCAGCTCCGTTTTACAGATGAGGTAACATAAGTTCAAAAAAGGAAAAGAACAAGGACTTAAACATGGTTCGTGTACTGGATAGAGTCGTGTCCTTCCAAAATTCATGCCCACTCAGATTATTTTATGTGACCTTGTTTGGAAATAAGATCTTGGCAAACGTAATCAAGTTAAGATGAAATCATACTAGTTTACGGTGGACCCTAATCCAATGACTGGGGTTCTTATAAGAAGAGGGAAATTTAGACACAAAGAACACCTTGTGATGAAGGAGGTGATGGTAAGGGTGATGCATCTACAAGCCAGGGAATACCAAGGACAGCCAGCAGACGCCAGAAACTAGGAGGCAAAGATGGATTCTTCCCTAGGACCATCAGAACAAGCACAGTCCTGCTGATACCTTGGTTTCAGACTCCTAACCTCTAGAGCTGTAAGAATAAATGTCTTCTGTTTCAAGCCACCCAGTTGGTGGTCCTTTGTTGTGGCAGCCCTAGAAACTAATAAGGTTTATTCAACTCCCAAGTTCATGCCCTTGGCACTTACACTACCCTGTCAGTGAGTACACAGAGTCTAACTAGAGTGTCCTGACTGAAGGACTTATTTTGAGATACTGAACTTACAATAATCATTTAGTCATCCCATAGTCCACATCCTGACAGTGGAGACCTGGGGCAAGATGAATGCAGAGTACTTGATAGAGTCATTTTAGTTACACTTAAGGTGTTACTCAGATAACACACTAAAGAGGCCTTAGCAAAAATCTGATGTGTGACTTGACTGATGAACATAATTATAGTCACAAGCCACCAGGATAATTCTGTGGGTCAAAATGTATTTCACTCTGCATGAAAAGAAGTAACAGAAACTTCAAGGAGATTTCTAGAAATATGGCCAAGGAAATTCTCTAGTATGAACAGGAACATTTTTTAAGGTTATGGGAATGCCAGAGCCAGATGAAGCAAAAATAGATCTAAAGATTAAGGTGCCAGGACTATAATTATGGAAGTGACTTTTGTCCTTGGAACTTCTTAAAAGATGGTTTCATAGTCCTGTGAGAGAAGTGTCTTTGGAATTTGGAATTCTCCCCTCAAGTTGGCATGAAATCAGTCCTTCTGAGCCAGTTATGGTTCACTGTGCTCCCCGTACTGGCCAGGTCTGAGGCTGTTCATCAGTGGCTGGTTTTCATCGGTGGTGTGTTTTCAGTCCCTGCAAACACACGGCAAACTACAGTCTTCACAATGAACAGAGAATCCTGTGTGACCTATACGATTCAGACCAGTTCAGAACTTGACCTAATTTTATAGTATGAAAAATATCTACTGCATTGCCAATTCTCACTAGAGAGTATTCACCTTGCTAAAGCAAATTATCTTCAGAAATGTACATGCCGTCATCATTTAACATTAAACATCAGCTAAGCTTTTTAAACAAAACTGATATTAAGTAAATATTGGCTGCATAAGCCTATGATCAAACAATTTCCGTAAAGTGTCAATGAGCAGTTACAGATTTCTGAGAATGCTGTGATCTGTTTTATAGTTAGCGTGCCAAGACCAACCTCTAGGAATTGAGCAAAGAACATAATGATGCATGTTATGCATCATTTAGGTCCTTAAACTAAAGGTCTTTGTGTTTCTATATAAACACATTTTCATAAATAGTGTTGCTTTAGATCACTTTATAATTAACTGCTTAGTTCTTTATAGTTTACAAAGTACTTTGCAAACACACATACCTTATCTCAAGGATATAGTATATAATCCTACTTCCATTATCTTCAGCTTTCTCCCACTGTATTGAATTTTTATTCCCTTCTAGTGATTTGGGAATGCCTGGTTTACTTGGGACTCCAGCTTCGGAAAAAAAAAAAAAGAAAGAAAACATTGATTGATATGTTTGAAGTATTAATCTTCTGCATTGAAATCTTTCTACAGAATATGTTAAGGGGAAAAATAAATCACATTAAAGAAATATTCATAGAGGTGGGGCCAAAGAAGCAACTGCATTCAGAGGCTCCCATTGAAAAAAATGTAAGTGTGGGAATCCTTCACTAGCAACCAAGGTATCCAGATTCTCTCATCAAAATTGACTAGAAGGCTGGCATGAGCCACAGAGAGAAGGAAGAGCAGTGTGGTGCAGGAGCGGCCCACCTGAGAGCCACATGGGGAAGGGGAACTCCCTCCCCCAGCCAAAGGAGGTGACAAGTGAGCAGGCTACCCAGATGGGGAAACGCTATATCCATGGAACTGTGCAACCCGTGGATGGGAAGATCCCACTTGTAACCCACGCCACTGGGACCCAGCATCCCAACCATTCTTATGGCCTCTTAGCTGGAATCTGCATAAGCCTACAGAACTCCCTGGGGGAGGGGTGACCAGCACAGGCTTCTGCTGCCTGCTGTCTAAGCCCTTTGAGCTCCTTTGGGGCAGAGGCAGCAGCCAGCACTGGGACTCCCAACTGCCAAAAATGCTAATCTCCTTGGGTGGGGGAAATGTAGCACCCATTTCTGTAGCTCCAGGCTGCACTTTTCCCCTTCTCGAGCCAGGGAGGCTGGACAGCTTGGTCTCAAAACTTGTGCCCACACCCCAACACACCAGCTGTGGCAGTCAGCAGCCAGAGTGCCTCTTTAGGGCTAAACCTGACCAATCCTTCCTCAGTGGGTGGGGCTTCCCTGCAGGATCTCCAATAACTCCAGCCAGAGGCTCAGGGACAGAATTCAGATCTCCCTTGGCCTCAGCTCCTAGAGGGAGGGGTGGCTACACTCTCAGACTTAGCCTTTCCTGCTGGTAGTTCTGAGGAATCTGGGAAGCTCAGACAAGTGAGTTTCCCCCCAGTGAAACACACCCTCTCCACCAAGGCACAAAGTGCTTTGTTAAAGAGGTCCTGCTCCCAGTGGCACCCAAGTGGGTGAGACATTCCAACAGGGTTGTCAAGACACCCTATACAGAAGTGATCCTATTGGCATCAGGTTGGTGCCCCTTGAGGTTAGAGGTCCCAGAAGAAGGAGGAGACACCCATCATTGCTGCTCTCCAGCCTCCTTGAGTAACATATCCAGGCATGGGAGCAAATGAGGCGAATAAGGTCTGAAGTGAACACCCAGCAAACTGAAGCAGCCCTATAGAATAGGGACCTGACTATTGAAAGAAAAACAAACACAAAGTGACAACAACAGTATCAACAACAATAACAACAGGCTCTCCACAGAAGACCCATCTAAGGGTCTGCAGCCTCAAAGACCAAAACTAGACAAACACAAAAATGAGAAAGAATCAAAAACACAAAAGAATGCTGAAAACCCAAAAGGCCAGAGTGCCTCTTCTCCTCCAAATGATTGGACTGTCTCCATCAAGGGTGCAGAATAGAGTGGAGGATCAAATGGATGAATGACAGAAGTAGGCTTCAGAAGATGGGTAATAAAAAACTATGATGAGCTAAAGGAGCATGTTCTAATCCAATATGAAGAAGCTAAGAACCTTGATTAAATGTTAGAGGAATTGCTAACTAGAATAACCAATTTAGAGAGGAACATAAATGACCTGATAGAGCTGAAAAACACAGTATGAGAACTTCATAAAGCATACACAAGTATCAACAGCTGAATCGACCAAGTGGAATAAAAGATATCAGAGTTGAACACCACCTTACTGAAATAAGACATGAAGACAAGAATGGGGGAAAATGAATGAAAAGGAATGAACAAAGCCTCCAAGAAATATCAGACTTCATAAAAAGACTGAACCTACGATTGACTGGAGTATCAGAAGGAGATGGAGAAAATGGAAACGACCTGGAAAACACACTTCAGGATGTTATTCAGGAGAATTTCCCCAACCTAGCAAGACAGGCCAACATGCAAATTCAGCAAACACAGAAAACACCATTAAGATACCTCATGAGAAGATCAACCCCAAGACACATAATCATCAGATTCTTTAAGGTTGAAATCAAGGAAAAACTGTTAAGGGCAGCAAGAGAGAAAGGCCAGGTCGTCTACAAAGGGAAGCCCATCAAACTAACAGTGGACCTCTCAACAGAAACCTTACAAGCCAGAAGAGAGTGGAGGCCAATATTCAACACCCCTAAAGAAAATAATTTTCAACCCAGCATTTCATATCCAGCCAAAATAATTTCAAAAGTAAAGGAGAAATAAAATCCTTTCCAGACAAGCAAATCCTGAGGGAATTTATCACCACCAGGCCTGCCTTACAAGAGCCCCTGAAGGAAGCACTAAATATAGAAAGGAAAAATCAGTACCAGCCACTGTGAAAACACACCAAAATATAAAGATCAATGAAGAAACTGCATCAACTTGCATGCAAAATAACCAAATAGCATCATGGTAACAGGTTCAAACTCACATAGCAATACTAACCTTAAATGTAAATGGGCTAAATGCTTCAATTAAAAGACACAGACTGGCAAACTAGATAAAGCATCAAGACCCATTTATGTGCTGCATTCAGGAGATCCATCCTACATGCAAAGACACACACAGGCTCAAAATAAAGAGACTGAGGAAAATTTACCAAAAGCTGGCAGAAGACAAAAAATAACTAAGATCAGAGAAGCACTGAAGAAGATAGAGACACGAAAATCCCTCCAAAAATCAGTGCATCCAGGAGCTGGTTTTTTGAATAAAATAACAAAATAGACTGCTAGCTGGACTAATAAATAAGAAGAAAGATAAGAATCAAATGGACACAATAAAAAATGACAAAGGGGATATCACCACTGACCCCACAGAAATACAAACTACCACCAGAGAATACCAATAAACACCTCTACACAAATGAACTAAAAATCTAGAAGAAATGGATAAATTCCCAGATGCATACACCCTACCAAGACTAAATCAGCAAGAAGTTGAATCCCTAAATAGACCAGTAACAAGCTCTGAAATGAAGGCAGTAATTAATAGCCTACCAACGAATGAAAGCTCAGGACCAGATGGATTCATAGCTGAATTCTACCAGAAATACAAAGAGGAGTTGGTATCGTTCCTTCTGAAACTATTCCAAACAATTGAAAAGGAGGAATTCCTCCCTAACTCATTTTATGATGCCAGAATCATCCTGATACCAAAACTGGGAAGAGACACAACAACAAAAAACTTCAGTTCAATATCCCTGATGAACATTAATGTAAAAATCCTCAACAAAATACTGGCAAACTGAATCCAGCAGCTCATCAAAAAACATATCCATCACAATCAAGGTGGCTTCATACATGGGGTACAAGCCTGGTTCAATATATACAAATCAATAAATGTAATCCATCACATAAACAGAACCAAAGACAAAAACCACATGATTATCTCAATAAATGCAGAAAAGACCTTTGATAAAATTCAACATCCCTTCATGTTAAAAACTCTCAATTAACTAGGTATTGATGGAACATATCTCTGAATAATAAGTGTTATTTATGACAAACTTACAGCCCATATCATATTGAATGGGCAAAATCTGGAAGCATTTCCTTTGAAAACTAGTACAAGTCAAGGATGCCCACTTTTACCACTCCTATTCAACATAGTATTGGAAGTTCTGGCCAGGGCAATCAGGCAAGAGAAAGAAAGTGCATTCAAACAGGAAGAGAGGAAGTCAAGTTGTCTCTGTTTGCAGACAACATGATTTTATATTTAGAAAACCCCATCATCTCAGACCAAAAACTTCTTGAACTGATAAGCAACTTCAGTAAAGTCTCAAGATACAAAATCAATTTGCAAAAATCACAAGCATTCCTTTACACCAATAGACAGCAGAGAGCCAAATCATAAATGAACTCCCATTTACAATAGCTACAAAGAGAATAAAATACCTAGAAATACAGCTAACAAGGGATGTGAAGGACCTCTTCAAGGATAACTACAAACCACTACTCAAGGAAATAAGAGAGGGCACAAACAAATGGAAAAACATTCCATCCCCATGGACAGGAATAATCAATATCATGAAAATGGCCGTATTGCCCAGAGTAATTTATAGATTCAATGCTATTCTCATCTAACTACTATTGGCATTCTTCACAGAATTAGATAAAAGTATTTTAATTTTTATATGGAATCAAATAAGGCCCCATATAGCCAAGACAACCCTAATCAAAAAGAACAAAGCTGGAGGCATCATGCTACCTGACTTCAATCTATACTCCACATAACTAAAACAGCATGATATTGGTACCACAACAGACATATAGACCAATGGAGCAGAACAGAGACCTCAGAAATAACATCACATATCTACAACCAGCGGATCTTCAACAAACCTGACAAAAAGAAGCAATAGGGAAAGGATCTCCTATTCAGTAAATGGTGCTGGGAATACTGGCTAGCCATATGCAAGAAACTGACACTGGACCCATTCCTTATATCTTATACAAAAAATAACTCAAGATGGATTAAAGACTTAAAACCCAAAACCATAAAAACTCTAGAAGAAAATCTAGGCATGGGCAAAGACTTCATGACAAAAACACCAAAAGCAATGCAACAAAAGCCATAATTGACAAATGGAATCTAACTAAACTAAAGAACTTCTGCACAGCAAAAGAAACTATCATCAGAGTGAACAGACAACCTACAAAATGGAAGAAATTTTTTGCAATCTACCCACCTGACAAAGGTCTAATATCCAGAAGGTACAAAGAACTTAAACATATTTACAAGAAAAAGACAAGCAACCGCATCAAAAAGTGGGCAAAGGATATAAACAGACACTTTGCAAAAAAAGACATTTACACAGCCAACAAACATGAGAAAAGCTTAACATCACTATCATCAGAGGAGTGCAAATCAAAACGACAATGAGATACCATCTCACAACAGTCAGAATGGTGATTATTAAAAAGTCAGGAAACAATAGATCGTGGCAAGGCTTTGGAGAAATAGAAATGTTTTACACTGTTGGTGGAAAGTAAATTAGTTCAATCATTATGGAAGACAGTATGGTGATTCCTCAAGGACCTAGAACCAGAAATACCATTTGACCCAGCAATCCCATTACTGAGTATACACCCAAAGGAATATAAATCATTCTAATATAAAGACACATGCACACATATGTTTATTGCAGCACAATTTACAATAGCAAAGGCATGGAACCAAGCCAAATGCCCGTCAATGATAAACTGGATAAAGAAAATGTGGTACATATACACCATGGAATACTATGCAGCCATAAGAAGGAATGAGATCATATTCTTTGCAGGGACATGGATAAAGTGGGAAGCCATCATCCTCAGCAAACTAACACAGGAACAGAAAACTAAACACTGCATGTTCTCACTCATAAATGGGAGTCGAACATTGAGAACACATGGACACAGAGAGAACAACACACACCAGGGCCTGTTGAGGGATGGGGGCTGACAGGAGGAACTTAGAGGATGGGTCAATAGGTGCAGCAAACCAAAATGGCAAATGTAGACCTATGCAACAAACTTGCATGTTCTGCACATGCATCCCATTTCTTTTTAGAAGAAATTTTTTTAAAAAAGAAATATTTTGATATAAGTACAAATTTTTAAGCGAGCATATGAAGTTTTTATTAGTTATAGATTTGATTAATTAGTGATAAGATTAATAATATATCACAACTTGGCACAAAATAAGTGATAAATGCAAATAAAGAAAATTATCATAAGTTTTGGAGCATTTTCTCTCCATTCTTTTTTTTAATCTTTTAGATCTGGGGTACATGTGCAGGATGTGCAGGTTTGTTATATAGGTAAACATGTCCCATAGTGGTTTACTACACCTATTAAGCCATCACATAGGTACTAAGGCCAGCATGCATTAGCTATTTTTCCTAATGCTCTCCTTCCCCCCACTCAACCCCGACAGGTCTCACTGTGTGTTGTTCCCCTCCTTGTGTCCATGAGTTCTCTTGGTTCAGTTCCCGCTTATAAGTGAGAACATGTGATGTTTGCTTTTCTCTTCCTGTGTTAGTTTGCTGAGAATAACGGCTTCCAGCTTCATCCATGTCCCTGCAAAGGACATGATCTCATTCCTTTTTATGGCTGCATAGTATTCCATTGCGTATATGTACCACATTTTCTTCATCCAGTCTATTGTTGATGGTCATTTGGGTTGATTCTATGTATTTGCATTTATGAATAGTGCTGCAGTGAACATACACAAAATGATTTATATTCCTTTGGGTATATACCTAGTCATGGAATTTCTGGGTCTAATGGTATTTCTGGTTCTAGATCTTTGTTCCCTCCATTCTCGTACAGCTCAACTCAGAGTTAAGGTATATCTTTCAGGACACTAGTTAATTTTTAATGAGCTTCTTATATTTTTTTATTTTAGTGTCTGGAACATAATACTCAATACATATTTTCTGAACATTCAGTGACACTATTTTCATATAGTTATCACCACAAAACCATCATAGCTAGACATGAAATAAGGATACTGAAAGAATAAATAATTTTGCCCAGTTCAGGATTCTGCCAGACCCAGCCAGTTTTATTTCATTACTGCCTGCAAGGTCTCCTACATTTTCTCAATTTCTTCAGGTTCTAGAAATAATAATGTACTGTTTTTAAAGATAAAAATGTAGAAATAATAATGTACTGTTTTTAATTTCAATCTCTAGTATTAGTTAAATAAGTGATAAGAAAAGAACAGAGGCACAGGGTTTTCTGAGCGTTTAGTATATTAGTACTCACCTTTTGTTATAAAGCTTTCTGAAAGTGAGGTGCTATTTTCTCCTGTCTTATAAACCACCACTACTCTGACATTATATGAAGTATAAGGTTGTAGATCTGTGATGTTACAGACATAAGCAGGACCTTGGCTGCATGAAGTTTTCACATGGTAAAACTCATTGTATTTCCACTAGAAAAAGAAGTCTTGATTAACATTTTTGTAAGATATTCTTAATCTTCTTAAAACACAAAAATGTATGGGCTTATAGCCAGTGATTAAAATGCAAGCTTTCTTTTATATTAAAGAATAAGAACATCTTTATGAATGATCCCAAACATTACCTCATTACCTATAGTTGTTCTGCTTTTTATGATAAGATATAACTGACTTACATGACAGTTCATGGGAGAAGATCAAGGTGGGACATACACCTCTGACTGTATATCATCAAGGAAGATTCAGAGCTATGAATTCTTGTTATCCCAAAGAGTAGATACCTACATTTAGTCAGGATGGCTAAGAATGCAAATCCACAGCTGTGGAAGAACGGATCAAAACAATGGTACTTTCAAATTCCAGGGATTTGCTAATGTCATAGCAATAATATTTTCACATATTTTGACATTTTTTTTCCTCCTAATGCCCTCTTCAGACATGTGAACAGAATTCTTTATTCTTGTATACTGGAAGCCTACATAGCCAAAAGAAGAAAATTTTTGCCCACCATTGTGAAGCTACTAAGTAGCAAGGCCAGAAGTTAAATACAGAAAATCTTGTTTTCATTCCACTTTAGATACTGGGCCTCTAATTATAGCTATCTGAAATTTCTTGCTCTGCAACACTGCTTTTTAAAAATCTGTATATTTGGATACTTACTATTATTTGAAAATGATAATTCCTTAACATACAAAATAGGGAAAGACAAAAAGATATGGCACTCTTTCAAGGATTCTTGGTGTATTTTCCCTTGTAGAGTTTCATAAAAAGGTCAGTTTCCCTAAATAAACTTAATTTACATCTTCTTTTTCACTTAACATTCATGAAGTTACATCATTTCATTAGATGGACACTTTATATTAGTTTTCTATTCAGTAAGGAGTGATTCTCTAAAGCGTTTTCAGTCAGCAGACCACGACGTACAATAAGAAAGGGGAATAAGGGAATGGAGAAAATTAAAAATTAAAAAATAGAAGTGCTGATGTCAGGGACACTATCTGCACTAAACTCATAAATGTAGCAATCCCACTGAGACATATATCTTAATGGCTTACTGAAACAGGTGCATTGAATCCATAGTATTCACTGTGAACCTCAAAGAGAGAGAAATTAATTTCTGGCTAAAAAAAAAAAAAAAAAAGTCTTAACTCTTTTTGGTTCTGTCTCCTTCATGAGCTGGTGGAGAAATTACCTTAAGTGAATAGTCTAGGTGACCCAACATTCCATATCATCCAGAAATTATCAGAGCTCCCTGAAATGTCAGGAGTTGTTTGACCAAGGGTACCACTGCTGGAAAACTGTAGAGTGTTGGCCTCACTACAGCAATGAATGTCTGGGCAGACCACCAACTTGGAGAGGTGCCACAGGATATCCCAGTAAATCACAAGGGTGTCAGGACTTTCCATTTGTCTGAGGCTATCAAGTGCAGGGGTGAAGGCTACCACAGAGGGATTTTCAAATTATTAGGGTGGGAGTGAGGGGAGTGTGAGCTAAGATGTCTGAGAGTTTGGAACTTCAGCAATTTATGGTTCTGATACGGATCTTCCTGCACAGCTGAGAAAAACACAATTTTAATGGGCTTCCGTGAAAAAATACACCAAAGCAAAATTACTTGTTTCCTACCTATTTAAAATATGTTCTTATTCTATACACTGTTGTGAGCTTTTTTTAAATCTCTAGAATTTAAGATCTAGGTCAATCTTGTCCAACTTTCAGCTTGTGGGCCTTATGTAGCCAAGGATGGCTCTGAATGTGGCCCAACCCAAATTGGTAAACTTTCTTTAAACATTATGAAAATTTTTTGCAAACTTTGTTTAGCTCATCAGCAATCATTAATGTTAGTGTTTTTTATGTGTGGCCTAAGACAATTCTTCTTCTTTCGGTGTGACCCAGGGAGGCCACAAGATTGGACACCCAGATCTAGATCAAAACTTCACCTTGTGCTCTAGTTCCCTCATTTTTCAGATAAAGAAATTTTAACAGCAATGACAAAGTTTATCGTTTTCTTCTCTTTCCTTTCTAAAAAATTACTAATTAAAAAGACACATAGTATCCTTCATTGCCCACTCCTCAGAGTTTCAGTATGAAGTTACAGTATCATTCCCAGCTGCTCTGTCATTGTGGAGTAGGTCCAAGTCATTCAAAAGGGACAGCACTTTCTGACTAGACAGCACTCATCCACCCTTGCAGAACCACAGACTTTTACTGTATTCATAGTTAATATTTGTAGATGGCCACTCATGTAGAAATGACTATGTCTTGTATTTGCAGCTTCAAGATTTTCTAAATGGTCTGTCTGGAATCTGTGTTGAGCAAGTATAAAAACAGAGGAAGTTTAGAAACAAAAGCACCACGTGAAAGTCATGAGAACTTGACCAAGAAGTCTCTGTCTGCTGTCCTTCTCCCAAGCTTTACAAAGTGGGATGGATAACTTAATGACTACTGTTCCTTCCATGGACAGCACCCTAAAAGGACTGCTATAGGGAGAAGTCAGCCCTGAGGTTTTTCTCTGCCTGGCTGGTGAGATCTGACATCTGTCTGGGTCTCCAGCTTCCAATGAATAAAATGAGACTCTAGAGTGTCAATCATCTCTAAAGTCTTTTCTCATTTCATTTCTTTGATAATCTTGGAAATGAACTTTGCATCCTTCCCCTTGGCTTTAGACTGAACTGCATTAAGTTTACTTAAATAGATGTCATTTTAAAAGGTACACTTATTTCTCCAATTTAACTGCATTTTTATAAGGTGGCCATTTTTTAAATAGGCAATAAATCATCAGAAATATGCTCAATGGAAAAAGTCCAATTAAACTATGACCTTTGATTTTATCAACTCAATATTCAGTGTTGTTCCACAGTTTTATCTATAAAGTATAAGATCATAAAAATATCTTACTTAAAATTTTTTTAAAATCCTGGGGAATAACTGCATTTTAAGAAATAGGCCATGATTATACTGATTTGCTTTTTAAGTTACCACTGAACAAAACATTTCTAAATAATCTTTCAAAATGTATACACATACACAGGCCGAGATATCCACAAACATGCACATGCAAATAAACAATCTTTAAAATAACAAGTAGTAGCAATTATAAAAACTTAATAATCAATTTTAAGTTTATCACCATAAAAGTCAATGTAGGCTTTACCCATCAATGAATTAATCAGGTTTGTTGATGTCTTAAAATTCAATGACATCTATTTAAGTAAATTCTTTTTTATTGGTTAAAGCATGAAGAATTTTGGATAAGGAATTATGTAAAGTTTGTAAGCCAACAACAAAACTACTTTAGAATAAGCTGGTTTTATGTTTTACTTCTCTCCTGTTACTGCACGGCCCTTAAATAATGAAAAGAACATTTCTAAACAAGGTTTTGGTTTTCTGTTTCCCCAGTTCTTTTTAATTTTTTTCATAAAAAACACCAAGTCGCTATGGACTTTAAGCTAGAGAACCATGCTAACATCTAAACTAAATAAAATATTATGAAATTAGTAACTATAACTTATACCCTTTTACATAAAGCCTTTTAAAAGAAAATTAATCTCTCTGCGAATTCTTCCTACAAGAAATTAGTCAGGATAACTTACTGCTTCTACATGCCAAACCCAAATCAATTAAAGTTGTGAAATATATTGTTTATTTATAGATGAGCATGCTCTAGATGTATGAAAAAGGCCTTTCCAATTTATTCTATATTATAAAATAAAGAGTTGCATTAAAAGTCTACCTTCTGTAGTTCAAACCAAAATCTGATGAGGTTAACATTAGAAGGAGCTTTCCAATTAAATTGCAAACTAGTGTTCTCTGGAACCAACGGATAAGGTTTCTCTGGTGTGTCAAACATTTCCACAGTGACAGGATGACTCTCTGTACACCACATTTCCTCAGAGTGGCAGGCCAGAACCTTTTGGTAAAAAAAGAACAATTGCTTAATCTTTTGAGAGCCTTACACTTGAGAATGACAATAAAGAGTGCCTAGTATACTCACTGTACCTTTAACACATAAATATTTCCTCCAGATAATCTAGTAACAAGGAGAGTGAGACTTCCATTCGGAAATTCACCTTGTCTTACAGGAGTTTCAGGAATTAGGGCCAGATGCAAGATTGCCAACTGATAGCGAACTGATTCTTTAGGTCCATTTGGCTTGTGAGATTCTCTCCAAGATATAATGAGGCTGGTGTCTGACCGCACAGTTGTATTAATGAGCTGCACTGCCTCTGGTACTGAAATAAATAGCAAGGAATGATAAAGGATGCTACAATAGTGCTGAAAGATGGAAAGAAGTAATAGAGTTTGGGTTGAGGAGTAATCATATGATATGAGCAGAACGAATAACTGATGTCCAGAAAGAAAGTCAGCCTCTTATATAATGGTAGGTTAACAGGCTGCCTGAAAGGCTCCCACTTATTTTTGTCCCATGAGCAAATCATTCTCTGACTCCAACTCAAGGATATGGCCAATGGGAAATAACCCAATTTAGGTGAGTTTTGTGAATATCAGAGAAATCTGAAATAAATGTCATCACCTCATAAAAACCTTTTTAGATCTATTTTCTTTAAGGCAATACTGTTGCGTAACTTTACATCTCAGGCCTCAGTAAACTTCACATAGAAAAAAGGCTTGGCTTTTCTACAGCTCACCACATGTACAGAAACCTCTGAGTATCTGGAAAAAGAGTGACACTGTGTGGTGAGTCCAAATAGTGTGTTTCTTGGTCAAACAATATTGATTTCAATGTTTTACCTCCTAGTTGCTGTCCATTTTGATAGAATATTATTAGTCAACTTCAAGGGTTAGAGTAAGGGTCAGATCATAGTTTTCTACAAATACGTTTTTCTCATTAAAAAAGCTTATATACTGAAATTACTTTGCATTCAAATTTTAAAAATAAACATCGACATACACATCACATGTATCACAATATCCTCCTTGAGAAACCCACACCAAGCCCATAACTCACCTCCACTTTTAGTTTTTCCCCAAATCTCTTTTCTTGGTGGTAAGTGTTCCAAAGGATCTGAATAATAATTTTTTATAGTTATCTGTATCATGTATGTCGAAAATGGTTGTAAATCTTCAATAAGAGCTATACTGCCCTGAAATTCCTGTAATTAATTTTTTAAAAATCATTATCTTATTTTTAACATTTTATACAATGGGTAGAAATTATTTAATCAAAGAGGGAACAAAGTTAAAAACTCAAAAAAGCTAATTTATTTTAAATTCTGGATTATTAATGGTAATACCACTGTTCTAACCTACCCAGACCTGAGTTGTTCAATATTTCCAAGAATAAATACCAAGTGATTGGTAGCCCTCAGCTGATTTTGTGGCATAAATCATTTCACATGGAAAGTTAAATTCCTAGAGGAGGACACTATTTCATGAACATCATGTTAGAAATTCAGCAAGATGGTAGTAAATGTATGACACATAAGTGAGTATAATAAAAGATTGTTCTGTTATCTAATCATTCTTAGAAATAAAGTTTAAGAGAGTAGAAAGACTTTCCTTAGACCAATAGTTCTCAACTTTGTTTATACTTTGCTATCATCTGGGAAGTTTTAAGAAACTGCTATGTCTAGGTTGTATTGCCAGAGATTCTGATTGAGTTATCTGGGGTGAAGCCTAGATGCAGTTTTTTTTTTAAAGCTTCCATATGCTGCCAAGGTTGATAACCACTGCCTTAGACCACTGTTAATCAACGGGAAGACTGTAAGAGAGATCAAATTTAATAACAGCCATGTCCAATGCTGCAAGTCCAATCTTCACCAGCCAAATGAGCTAACCTATCTCTGAAATTACTCATGTTCAAAATGTGTAAAAAGGGTTAGTTAGCCAAATAAAGGAGGTAATGAAAAATCACATATACTTTATGTGAAAGCATATAGCGTTTAATGTCCAATAGTTAGTCAATTTCACTTTTTGGATTGGCTAAATAAAGCCAAGCACAAAGCAAAATATTGGATATATGTGATTCTGTCACTAAGACAACTGAAATATTAATGAATATATTTCATCATTCAATGATTGAATGAATAGTGACAATTCATTTAAGAAATGTCTCGTGAATACCTAGACAGTGCCAAGTACTGTGCTAGGTGCAAGGGATACAGTGATGCCTAAAAACAGCATCTGTATAGCAGTATATTCCTCTGCACATAGGAAACAAAAGTCAAAATATAATGTACAATTTTCATATTAGGTACATTCTATGGAGGTATATGGCAATGTTTTTTCTGCCCAGTTCATTTCTTTCTCTTTCTTTTTTTCTTTCCTTCCTCCTTTCCTTCCTTCCTTCCTTTCTTTCTTTCCTTTCCTTTCTTTCTTCTTTTTGTGACGGAGTCTCACTCTGTCACCCAAGCTGGAGTGCAGTGGTGCAATCTTGGCTCACTGCCAGCTTCGCCTCCCGGATTCAAGAAATTCTCCTGCCTCAGCCTCCCCAGTAGCTGGGACTACAGACACCCACTAACATGCCAAGATAATTTTTGTATTTGTACTAGAGACAGGGTTTCACCATATTGTCCAGGCTGGTCCTTGTGATTCGCCCACCTTGGCCACCCAAAGTGCTGGGATGACAGGCGTGGGCCTGGCCCATTTCATCTCTTACTCCTCAATCTTCAATCTGCTCCATAGGGCACAAAAAAATAAGTCTCTATCATTCACTCTGAGGATAATTAGACCATCAGACTGGGGAATAAACCCAATTCTGTCTAGACACTCAGAAAACTGTTACCATGGCAATCTATCAATGGGCAAAAGTTGATATACTTCCTTGAAGCTTAACTTACTCACAGTCAAGAAAACTAGAACACAATATCTTTTGATGAATCACTAGCTGTAAAAAAGTTGCATACTAGTCCATTTCAGAGCATATAGGAAATACTTTACTATGGCCCATAATTTTATAACAAAAAAGAAAGTCTTGTGAAAACACAAAGTAGTTCCAATCTTACCAGAATTCTATATTTCAAGTCAGAGCTGTTTTTCCTGTCATTAACTTCTGCATAACAAACCAGGTATGTTGGAGTAGGGCTAGTGATGCCATACCATGTGAGGTTTGTCTTGGCCAGAGGTAATCTGATTGTGAGGCTGGTGTTAGTTGCATTAAGTATAATTGGTTCCACAGTGTCTGAAGCTAGAGACAGAAACACTCTATCTAAAATAAGAAGAAAGCAAAAGATTAAATATATATACATATATATGTAAGAGAGGAAAAGCAGATTTTTTAACAAGGATAATATCAACGGTTAGATATTTGTAGAGCATACATAACTTTTGCTTGAAAAGATAAATATGAAGATGCTTTTGAAATGATGTTCTCTTTGAAGAAACAAAAATGGTTGCATCTTGATACTGTGTGCAGTATGTACTGCTACAGTCTACCCAATGTCCTCCTTCTTTTCTTCAAGTTCATACATGTCTGATATCGTTCTGGGAGGAAAACCTGTTTCTGAAGTTTGATTGCAGCCCAGACAATCATGTGACACAGTCTGGTTAGACAGATGTAAGGTGGGTACCTGCTTATCACTATTGCATACCACTGCCCTTCACCCTCTCCCAGCTCAGGAGGCTGACACTATGCCAGAAGGTCATAGTATCATCTTGTGAGAATTGAGTAAAAGACTCACTAAGGAAGTTTGGGGAAAGATCAAGCCCAGGTGCTTGTTGGCATTGTGAAGCTCCCTGGCCACCGAATACAACCAGACACATTGCAAGCTGCAGAACTCCAGGGAGCCCCAGTCACAGAGACTGCAATGGGAATGGTCCGTCCTAGGCCAGTACAGTAGCACAACCATACTGCAGGCTTAAGCCTTGAAAATAACGATTCTGTCACTTGCCGCTGAACACAACTTCCTGATCTATTCACTCTAAGTCTTAATGTAAAACATCACCTAAAAATACAGGATAATTATATAATATGCAAATAATTCCAAACATGATTTTAATATGAAATCTAACCATCTTATACCAGTTAGTCAACTCTTTAACTCATTGTGGATGGCACTGTGCAACCTGGCTCCTGCTTGCTGTTCTAACCAATCTCTGACTACGCAAAGCCATCCTTCACTCTAACCACAGTATACTACCTACACACTGCAGGACTTCTACCCATCCAACCCTTCACACAGGGAGTCTCTTCAAGTTGGAATGATCTGCCCCATCAGAAAAACCTTACTTAAGCCTCAGTCCTTGCATCATTCTTCCTGCAAAGCCCTTTCTGCCTTCCTATTCCAGGTGAAGGACATCTCTCTGTCCTCACTACACTTCACATGTTCTTCTACCAGTGCACTAGCCACATGTGATTTTGGGTTTGGTTTCCTTTTGCTGCTTTCTTTTCTTCCTCTACCACTAGAATGTAGGCATCTTTGGCTCAGACTGTGCTTGATTTATCTTTGTTCGCCCAGAGCCCCAGAGGGTGCCTGACATATATTAGGTATTTAGTAAGTGTTGTAGATCCTTATGACTTCATATTAGCCACATATAAAATACATCCTTTGCATTCAACAAGTAAGAAAATTAGGGGGTAAATGTCTAAGTGACAAATAACGTGACCAAGCCAGCTCCCTCACTTACTAACTTTTTGGTCTTAGGAATGTTACTCCAGCTCTTCTGTAAGCAGAGGTGACTGCCTGCTTTACAGATATTTATATATCACTCTATCCCTAGCACATGGTGAGCATATTAAATAAATGTTAGCTATTATTATGATCATTACTGAGATTAAAATGAAAACTTAGAGAAAATAATGCTGATCTGGTCTGGGAATTCCAAATATGAATTCCAAAATGCAGAAAAAAATGTTTAAAATTAGAACTACATCACAAATCTCCAACAGAGAATAACACTGTGAACCTAAGTTTGAGGACATTTGGAAAGAGTGGGGTATTGGAGATAGATAACGTCACTAAAGTTACAAGATGATCCACTCTCCAGCTCAACCAATATTTATGCAATAATACTCAGTTTGTACTGATTTCTGATCTGAACAGAGAACGGGATACACAACTGAGCAGTCAGAGCAATTATCTAATTCAAAGGTCATTGGTAATTTTGTCATTTCTTTATTTAACTGATGAAACATGACATGTTGAAGTGTTGGAAATATTATTCAGGACAGAAAGACAGGTCTTTCCCTTACATTTTTTTCCTTTTTTTAATCCCATACATTTTGAAGATAATTGAATTAATGCCTTCAGAAAAAGAGAGAGCAGGGTTACTTGTAATTCCTTAAAATTTCCAGCAGATGGAGGTAAAGTACTCTTAATAATGTACCTAGAAACTAGCAATATAAAATTGACTACAGATTTTAAAGAAAATAATGAGTATTATATTAATCAAATTCTTAATGAGTTCCAGTTTTTTTAAAAAAAAAAACTCATGCTACTCTTAGGACTTCATTTTGGAGGATGTTTGTGTATCGGGGCGGGGAGAGGTTATGTGTTTTGTTCAACTTCTGATACTGCATGGACTTTTTACAGGTTTGAACAAATGTGTGATGACCTGTATCCACCATTATAGTATCACATGGAATAGTTCCACTGCCTTCAAAGTCCTCTGTGCTCTATTCACTACTTCCTCCCCCAGCCTTCTGGCAACTACTGATCTTATTACTGTCTACATAGTTTTTACTTTCCCAGAATGTCATATAGTCGTAGTCATTACATGTAGCCTTTTCAGATTCATTTCTTTTACTTACTTCTATGGATTTAAGTTTTCTTCGTGTCTTTTTATAGCTTTGTAGCTCATTTCTTTTTACTTCTGAATAGTATTCCATTGTCTGGATGTATCACGGTCTCTTTATCCACTCACCTACTGAAGAACATCTTCGTGGCTCCTCCAAGTTGACAATTATGAATGAAATTGCTACAAACAACCCTGTGCGAATTTTTGTGTAAAAATAGTTTTCAGCTCTTTTGGATAAATACTAAGGAGCATCATTGCTAGAATATGTTTAATTTTGTAGGAAATTACCAAACTGTCTTCCAAAATGGCTATACCATTTTGCATTCCCACCAGTAATTAATAAGGTTCCCATTTCTCCACATCCTTGCCAGCATTTGGTATTGTCAATGTTCTGAATTTTGACCTTTCTCATAGGTGTGCAGTGATATCACATTGTTGTTTTAAATTTGCATTTTTGGGATAGCATGTAGAGTATTTGTATATCTTGTCACACATGATGTGAATTGCCGTTTGTCTTATCTTTTTTAGTTGAGGTGTCTGTTAAGATATTTGACTCATTTTTAAATCATGTTTCTTTCCTTATAGTCAAGACTTAAGAGTTCTTTGTAAAGTTTGGATAACAGTTTTTTTTATCAGATATATCTCTTGCAAATATTTTTCTCCCAGTCTGTGGCTTGTCTTTTTATTCTCTTGAGAGTGTCCTTTACAGAGCAATTTTTTTTTTAATTTTAATGAAGTCTAGCTTATCAATTCTTTTTTTCATGGATTGTGGCTTTGGTGTCATACTTTAAACATCATCATCAAACCCAAGGTCATCTAGACTTTATATTATTTTCTAGGAATTTTCAAGTTTTGGACTTTACCTATAGGTCTGTGTTCCATTTTGAAATGATTTTTGTGAATGGTGTAAGGTTTGAGTCCACATAAACTTTTTTGTATGTGGGTGTCCAGTTGTTTCAGCAGTTTGTTGAAAAGTATTCTCTATTTATCTTTCGCCCTATTGTCAACGATTACTTGAGTATATTAATATGGGTGTATTTCTGGGCTCTCTATTCTGTTCTGTTGATATTTGTCTATTCTTTCACCAATACCACACTGTCTTGATAACTGTAGCTTTATAGAAAATCTTGAAGTCAGGTGATATCAGTCTTTCCCAACTTTGTTCTTCTCCTTCAATACTGTGCTACCTATTCTAGGCCTTTTGCCTCTCCATATTAACTGTAGAATCAGTTTGTTAATATCTACAAAATCACTTCAGCTGGGATTTTCATTGGGATTTTATTGAATCTATAGGTAAGTTGACAATATTGAGTCTTCCTATCTATGAACATGAAATATCTCTACACTTACTTTGTACTTTGATTTCTTTCATCGGAGTTTTGTAGTTTTCCTCATATGGATTTTTGTGCATATGTTGTTAGATTTATACCTCAGTATTTCACATTTTTGTGGGTGTTAATGTAAATGATGCTGTGAGTTTAATTTCAAATTCCACTTGTCCATTGCTGGTATATAAGAAAGTGATTGACCTTGTATATTAACCTGTGTCCTGCAGACTTGCTATAGTCACTTAGAGTTCCAAGAGTCTTTTTGTAATTCTTTCAGATTTTCTATATAGATGATCATATCATCTGTAAACAAATAGTGTTATTTCTTCATTCTCAATCAGTATGCTATACATAACTTTTCTTGCATTGCCGCATGCTGTGACTTCCACTGCAAGGTTGAAAAGAAACTGGGAGAGGGAACATCCTTGCCTTGTTTCTGATTTAGTGGGAAAGCTTCTAATTTCTCACTATTATGATGTTAACAATAGGGTTTTTATAGGTGTTCTTTCGCAAGGAAATTTCCCCTATTCTTAGTTTGCTAAGGGTTTTTCATCATGGACGGGTGCTGAATTTTTCAAAAGCATTTTTCTGCATCTATCAATGTGATCATCTGATTTTTTTCTCTTTAGACTGTTGATGTAATTGACTACATTAGCTGATTTTCAAATGTTGAATCAAACTTGCATAGCTGGGATAAATCCCACTTGACTGTGGTATAAAATTATTTTAATATATTGCTTTGTTTTCTGCAATTCTTGCAATATTGAAGAGAAATGCTGGTCTAAAATGTTTTTTTCTTGTTATATATTTGTCTAGTTTTGGTTTTAGGGTAATTCTGGCCTAGGATAAACTCATTCATTGGCCTAATTGGAAGTAGTCCCTCTGGTTCAATTTTCTGAAAGACATTGTAGAGATGGTATAATTTTTCCATAAATGTTTGGTAGAATACACCATTGAATTCATCTGGGTCAGGTGCTTTCTATTTCAGAAGGCTATTAATTATAGATTCAATTTACTTAACAGATGTGGACATATTCAGAGTGTCCATTTCTTCTTCTGTGAGTTTTAGCATATTGTGTCTTTAAAGGAATTGGTCCATTTCATCTAGGTTATTAAGTCTGTGGGCATAGAGTTATTAATACCATTCTTTGATTATCCTTTTAATCTCCATGGGTTCTATAGAGATGAACCCATCTTCATTTCTACTATCAGCAATTTGCATCCACTCTCTTTTTTTCTTAGACTGGCTAGAGGTATCAATTTTGTTCATCTTTTCAAAACACCAGATTAATTTTCATTGATTTTTATCTATTGATTTCCTGCTTTCAATTTCATTGATTTCTGCTATACTTCTTTTTGTCTTTTGCTTTTCCTTTGTTTCTTTTTATTATTTTGGATTTAACTTACTCTTTTTTTTCTAATTTCCTAAGGCAAAAGCTTTGATAATTTTAGTTTTTCTAATATACGCAGTCAATGCTATAAATTTCCCTCTAAGCATTGATTTTACTGATTCCCATAAGTTTTAATGTTTTGTTTTCATTTTTAGTTCAAAATATTTTTAATATGAGATTTCTTCTTTTACCCATTTGTTATTTAGAAATGTGTTGTTTAATCTTCAAGTGCTCTGAGGTTTTTCAGTTATTGATTTCTAGTTAAATGGCATTATAGTCTGAGGACAGGTACTGTATGATTTCTATTCTTCTAAATTTGTTAAAGTATATTTTATGGTCTGTCTTGGTGAATGTTCCATATGAGCCTGAGAAGAATGTTTATTCTGCTGTTGTTGGATAAATTATTAATAGTAGAGAGATGTCCACTAATCTCTCTACTATTAGTGAAGAGATTAATTAATTAATTAATTGATGTTGTTATTGAGTTCATCAGTATATCCTTAGTGATTTTTTATTTTCTGCTGGATTTGCCCATTTCTGATAGATGTTGAAGTCTTCAGTTGTGATAGTGGCTACCTCTGTGCCTTGAAGCTCTATCAGTTGTTGCCTTGTGTATTTTGATGCCCTGTTGTTAGGGACATATGCATTAAGGATTATTAGGTCTTCTTGGAGAACTGACCCTTTTATAATGATGTAATGTCCCTCCTTATCCTTTATAACTTTCCTTGCTCTGAAGTCTGCTCTGTCTGAAATTAACATAGCTATTTCTTCTTTCATTTGATTAGTGATAGCATGATATACTTTCTCCATTCCTTTACTTTTACCTATATGATGTACCTTTATACTTAAAGCGGGTTTCTTATACACAATGTATAGTTGAGTCTTGTTTGTTGATCCACTCAAACAACCTCTGTCTTTTAGTTGGCGTATGTAGACCATTGATCTTCATAGTGACTACTGCTATGGTTGGATTAATATCTACCATATTTGTTATTATTTTTTCATTTATTGCCCTTGTTATTTGTTCCTATTTTTGTCCTCCACTTTTTTTTCTGATTTTTGTGGTTTTACTTGAGAATTCTAAGTGATTTATTTCCTCTCCTTTCTTGGGAATCAATTATACTTTTTAAAAAACATTTTTAAGTGATTTGTCCTTGAATTTGCAATATAGATTTACAAATAATCCAAGTCCACCTTCAATCAACACTTTATCATTTCACAGGTGTGCAGTACCTTATAATAACAAAATAACCCCAAGTCCTCTTTTCTATCCCTTGTGTCACTGGTGTGATTTATTTTGCTTAATACAAACATATGTATATACATATATATATACACACACATAAGTACACAAGTGGATATAATTGAATACATTATTGCTATTATTATTTTGAGCAAACTATTATCCATTAGGTCAATTAAGAAAAAGAAAATGATATATTTTGCCTTCACTTATTTATTCTCTAATGCTCTTCCTTTCTTTATGTAGATTTGAATTTCTGATCTATATCATTTTTTTTCTTTCTAAAGAACTTTTAAACATTTCTTTCAAACCAGGTCTACTAATAAGAAATTCTCACAATTTTTGTCTGCTAATAAAATATTCTCACAATTTTTGTCTGAGAATGTCTTTATTGCTTCTTCTCTGTTGAAGGATAATTTCACAGAATATGGAATTCTAGGTTAAGGTTTTTTCTCTAAACATTTTAAATATTTTGCTTTTCTCTCTTCTTGCATACATAGTTTCTGAGAAGTAGTTGGATATATTCTTACTTTGTTCCTCAATAGGTAAATTATTTTTTCCTCTGGCTTCTTTCAGAATTTTTTTCCTTTATCTCTGGTTTTCTGCAGTTTAAATATGATAGGCATAGTGTAGTTTTTTTGACATTTATCTTTTTGATGTTCTTTGAGCGTCTCATATCTGCAATTTGGTATCTGATACTAATTTGGGGAAATTCTCAGTCATTATTGTTTCAAATATTTTTTTCAAATATTTCTTCTGTTCCTCTCTTTCTTCTTTTCCTAATATTCACACTATTCATATCTCCCAACTTTTGTAGTTTCCCCATAGTTTTTTTTTCCCAGTTATTTAGTTTATTGCATTTTAGGTTTTGGGGTACATGTGAAGAACATGCAAGATTGTTGCATAGGTACACACGTGGCAGTGTGATTTGCTGCCT
>NW_016107326.1:11046301-11117433 GCF_001604975.1 Cebus imitator | reverse complement strand
CGAAGTTCTCGTGTTGTGTTTTTCAACTCCATCAATTCACTTATATTCCTTTCTATTTTGTCCATTCTCATTAGCATTTCATCAAATCTTTTTTCAACGTTCTTAGTTTCTTTGCATTGGGTTAGAACATGTTCTTTTAGTTCACAGAAGTTTCTTACTACCCACCTTCTGAAGTCTGATTCTGTCATTTCATCACACTCGTTCTCCATCCAACCGTGTTCCCTTGCTGGTGAGGAGTTGTGATCCCTTTTAGGAGGAGATGTGTTCTGGTTTCGGGTGTTTTCACCCTTTTTGTGCTGGTTTCTTCCCATCTTTATGGATTTATCCACCTGTCATCTTTGTAGTTGCTGGCTTTCAGATTGGGTCTCTGAGTGGACGTTCTGTTTGTTGATGATGAGGTTATTTCTGTTTCTTGGATTTCCTTCTGACAGTCTGGCCCCTCTGCTGTAGGTCTGCTGAGGTCCACTCCAGGCCCTGCTTGCCAGGGGATCAATTGCAGCAGCTGCAGAACAGTAAGGGTTGTTACCAGCTTTCTTCTTCTGCTATCTTTGTCCCAGAAGGATACCTGCTAGGTGTCAGTCTGATCTCTCCTTTATGAGGTGGCTCTTTGGATATACAGGGGTCAGGGAGCTGCTTGAGGAGATGGCCTCTTTTTTATAGGAGCTCAAATGCTGAGCTGTGAGCTCCGTTGTTCATTCAGAGCTGCTGGGCAGGTACGTTTAGGTCTGCTGCAGCAGAACTCATAAACTGCTTTTTGTTCCCAGGTGCTCTCTCCCAGGGATTTAGGGCTTTATTTATGAGTTTCCGTTATACTGCTGCCTTCTTTTTTTTCCTTCAGAGCTACCCTGCCCAGCAAGGAGGCAGCCTAGTCACTGACTGCCTGTAGAGGCTTTGCTGAGCTGTTGTGGGCTCCTCCCAGCTGCCGAGTGAACTTCCCTGCAGTCCTGTTTATATGGGTGTAGTTAGAACTGCCTCAGCAAGGGTGGCCCACCACTTTTAAGGCAGAGTCTCTCTGTAGTGGCGGGTTGCCTTGGCAACAGCGGGCTGTCTCAGCATTGGCTGACTACCTCCCTAGCAGCGGGCTGCCTTGGTAATGGCAGACACCCCTCCCCCTCAGAGCTGGACGGTCCCGGGTTCAGCTGTGCTTGCTGTGAAACTCTCAATCCAGAGAGTTTCTGATTGCTGTTCTTTTGTAGGGGTAGGACCAGCCGAAGCCTGATCGCCTGGCTCCCTGCCTCAGAGCCTTTTTTAAGTTGGTGTTCCAGTCGCCTGTTGAAGAGGCGCCGGGGTCTGTTTGTTTTCCCCTGCGGCCACTCACTGCGCTGGCTTAAACAGCGGCACTGAGATTTGTGGCACCTTTTTTTTTTTTTATTCTCCTGGAATCTACTGTCCTGGTTCCCTGCTCAGTCCCCTTTTTAAACAGACGAATGGGCGACTTCCTGTGGCTCCAATCGCCAGCCAAAAGGGCACCCAGACCGGTGTATTTTGTACGGAGAACCGCTTCTCCAGGGCGCCAACAAAGCAGCCACGGGGGGCAAAGCAGCGACGCCGGCCGAAACAGCCGCGCTGGTGACCATGGAGCTCCTCTGCCTGGGAATTGCCTAGTCTGTGGGCAATAAAAATGTGGCGTCCACTCATCCTCTGTGCTTTCACTGGGAGCTGCAATCCTGAGCTGTTCCTAAACAGCCATCTTGGATCCAGAACCTTCCCCATAGTTCTTGAATATTCTGTTCTGTTTTTTTTTTCCTTTTTATTTTATTTATTTATTTATTTTGCTTTATGATTTTGGAGGTTTCTATTGAGATATTTTCAAGCTCAGAGATTCTTTCCTCAGCCACATCTAGTCTACTATTAAGCCCATCACACGTTCTTCGTGTGTTACAGTGTTTTTATCTCTAGCATTATTTTTCCTCAAACATCTGTATCTTTGCTCACATTGACCATCTGTTCTTGCATACTGACTACATTATCCATTAGAACGCCTAGCATATTAATCATAGTTGTTTCAATTTATCAGTCTAATAATTCTAACATCCTTGCCATATTTAAATCTGATTTTGATAGTTCCTCTGTCTCTTTGATCTGTGTTTTCTGCCTTTTAGTATGCCTGTAATTTTTTTTAATAGCTGAATATGATGCACTCCTGGATGAAAGAAACTGCTGTAAATAGGCCTTTAGTCACGTGGTGGTAAGATGTAAGGCGAGGGGAGGCATTTTATAGTCTTACATTGGATCTCAGTCTTTAAGTGGGTCTTTGCTTTGCTTTTCAACTGTGAACTTTACAGGTTATTTTCAGTCCTCCCACCCTACTTAGGTGGGACAGGATGGCTGGAGTGGGCTGGAGTTGGGCACTTCTTTTTGCCCAGGTCAATTAAGCCCTGATAAAACCCAAGCAGGCCCAGCTGTGGTTAGTATATCTTGAATGCAGACTTTGTTAAGAAGAACAGAATGTTCTGGTCCCTTTCAATTGTTCCTTTTTCCCACCCTGCTGCGGGAAGCACAAGGGGATTTTCTAAGAAAAAAAAAACAGTTAAAGCTCCTGGAGGTAAAACATAAAAGTGTGAAGCCTCCCACCCCCACCCTATGGCTGGATCCCCCTCAAGTCTCTGATTCTCAGAGTTACCCACACTGAGCCTCAAGCAATTCATCAATTACAGTTTAGATTTTTCTCCTGCTAAAACTGCTTTTTTTTGTTTTGTTTTTTCTACTGCTAAAACTGCTCATGGGTTTTTGCTCTGGTAAGTTGTAATTCTCTGTATTTACCAATCTGTCTTCCCAATACTGGGGACAGCAGTTTCCTCTGTGACCTCACTTCTCTTGTGGATCCAAGAAGAGCTGTTAAGTTTTCAATTTGCTCAGCCTTTGACCTGCTTTTGGGTGGAGTGGCAATTTCTAAGCTTCTTATATGCTGAGGCAGAAACCAGAGGCCACGTGAACTTTCAAAATCCCTTAAACTTCTCCAAGTGAAAAATAAATTATTTTACAAAAATACAAAGTAGTCTTTATTTATACATTTTTACATTTTTCAATTTACATATTTTATAACTGAAAACATTTAAATGAAGGGAGTTTATGTCATTCATTTCTGTCCCTCTCTAGAGGAGAGTTATACTTAGTTTAGAATGGTATTTGTACGTTAGTGGCAAAGAGAGCCTTGACAAGAGACCAATGAGGCCATGCAATACAGGTTTTGTTTTTGTTTACATGGTTTTTAGATTTCAACAAGGTTTTATTATGACTGTCAGTAGAAAATATATAGTCAGTTCTGCTATAATATGATACATGCTTTTCTAGGAATCATTGCAGTATACAAATCACACAGTAAAATTCAGTTTATGGGAAAAGTAGGATGAGGGGCATAACACTAAAAAACATCAGTGACACTTTTTTAAAAAAGATAAAAACAATAAAAATGGTAGCACAGGCTTATTCATGTTAAATGGTACCACATATTATAATAGTATATATTAATGCTTAATGTTTTGATACATAATACTGCATAATAATAACATAAGTATGACCCATTACCTTGAAAACGAGGTTGTATGCAATGCTTTTTGACACCATTGGGAGGCCTAAAATATGGTCAAAGGAGAAATGAGAGAAAGAAGAGAAATTATGGGACTGAGAAGAGAAAGAGGACAGGCAAGAGAGAACAACAGGACGCAGGTTTCCCATGTCTAAAGTTGCCCACCACAGCCCAAGCTGCGTTTACACATAGAGGTAATTTGTGATCCAGGGCAAACAGCAATCAGAGTGCACACTAAAGACTGGCAGTTTGGAGCAAGGATGAGAGCACAACAGAGGGGCTAAAGGGACAGCCTTGGAGAAGAAGACGTCATGAGAATTTTCCGACCCTAAATTGGGAGAACAAGCTGATTACGAATGTGACTTTATTACCTGGAAAAGGTTGCATTATTGAACTGTAGGCCAAGATATGCTTACTCCTTAAGGCGTTCACCTGGGAGACGATGGCCCCATTTCCCTTCTTTGCTTGATAAATTTGTGTGTTGTCCTTTGCTGTGATGATCCAATATACAAAATCTCCATCCACAGTTAAGCTAATAAGTGTTTTACCTGCTGTAAAAACATAAGGAATATAAAGAACAAAATAAATATCTTACATTTTTACTCTAAAGAATATATAAAATTCTTTTTCTATATTGTAACTCCTAAATTTTGAATTTATTATTTTAATATATAAAAAAAACTTTCTTTAATGTCATTTGGCTAAGGGTTTTAGGGGTGTTCTCTAATTTTACCACCATATCAAGCCAATCAGGTAACTACTATTTTTACCAACCTCATTTTGTGGAAAGGCAAACTGAGGTTTAAAGGAGTTAAGTAAGTTTCATATCAACTCTGTAAATGAATTCATGAAAGGGATCTGGCTTAATAATAATGAATGTGGAAAAGACTGTGGTCTTTCAATGGCAGGTATCCTAAAGATCTGATACCACTTTTGGCTGCAACAAAAAGAAGACCGCCATAGCCAGAGTCTCCCTTCACTGATCAGAACACATCGAGAGTGCATGTCTTTAGGGGGGCAATATTTAAGAGGATATTAACCAGCTGGAATGAAATTACAGGTGGGAGACTAGGGCAAAGATCAAGATGCCACGTTGCCTGGGGAGTAATTGTAGATACTTAAATTTTTCCTCCAAAGAAAATGCTTGGTTCCAGCATGGTGTCTCATGCCTATAACCCCAGCATTTTGGGAGGTCAAGGCAGGCGGGTCACTTGAGCCCAGGAGTTCAAGACTGGCAGCATAGCAAGACCCTGTCTCTACAAAAAAATACTAAAATTTGCCAGGCATGGTGGTGTGCAGCTATAGCCCCAGCTACTTGGGAGGCGGAAGCAAGTTGATCACTTGAGCCTAGGAGAATGAGGCTGCAGTGAGCCATGATTGCACCACTGCACTCCAGCCTAGGCAACAGAGTGAGACTCTCTCTCAAAAAAAAAAAAAAAATGCTTACAATAAGCTATGACGGTTATCACTACATAGTTGAATGGCTATCATGTAGAAAGTGATTAAATTATTCTTTGTAAATTTAGAGGTCAGAACCAAGACTAATGAATGGGAGAAACAAAGAGAAGACTGACTAAATATAAGGAAAAAATCTAATATTCAGAATTGTCCAAAAATGTAGACAGACTTCCTTATAAATTACCAGGGTTTTTTAAAGAAACAGGTGTTTATGCAGGATTATTTTTAAAGAAAAGATTTCTTCCAACATCGTAACATCTAAATGATCTCTAAAATCTTTCTAATTTTCTAATTTTAGGATTTTAATTACAGGTTTATGAAAAACTGACCAGTTTTATACATATATAATGGTCCACTAGATAATTCTTGTGTCTCGTGTATTAAATACTAAAGAAAAAATTATTCCGACACTTGTTAAAATGGTAAGAAAGACTTTAGTCAAGACAAGTGCAATAGCACAGTAGGAAAGATAAACAGTGCAATGTAACAAAGACAGTTGGGGTTTTTATAGCCAAAAAATTGAGTGAGGAAGTCGGTGGGTGGAAAGATAGTAAGAGATAACATCAAGGATAAGGCAATCCTTGTTAAATTATCCTAACAGGATTCCTGCTAAAGACAGGCCAAGAACCTATACACAATTCTTACTTAAGTCAGACCAATGCCCATCAAGGGTGGGAGATGAAGAACTTGATCAGATATCAGTGGTGGGGGGGGTTCTCTCTAAACTGACTTTGTAGGATTTTTGATAAAACTGAAGTCAGGAAGGATAGACACAGGAAGACCAAGGTTGAGGCCTAGTCAAGAGGAGGACTCAGAAGAGCATAACTAAAGTTTGATCAAGGAAAGGGTCTTTGTCACAGGTTTAACAGAAGCAAGTAATATACCTAAGAAGGAATCACTCAAAACATTACCTCTATCATTAAAAATCCATTTAGAGTACCTAGGAATTGTTTCTAAAAGGGCTTGGTTGACACGTCAACAAAACCTATGTGCAATTATAACACATACATACATATTTGCAATTTCAAAACTTCACTGTAAAATCCAGCAATGACCAATAGAACTTTTAGTGATCATAGAAATGTTTTATACTACATTGTCCAATACAGTGGCCATTAGCTATTTGTGGCTTTTGAACAATTGAAATGTAGCTAGTGTGACTGAGAGATTAAACACTTAATTTTATTTAATTTTAATTTTTTTTTTGAGACAGAGTCTTACTCTGTCACCAGGCTTGAGTGGAGTGGCACCATCTTGGCTCACTGCAACCTCCACTTCCTGGCTTCAAATGAGTCTTCCTGCCTCAGCCTCCTGAGTAGCTGGGATTACAGGTATGCACCACCAAGCTCAGCTAATTTTTGTATGTGTAGTAGAGATGGGGTTTCACCATGTTGGCCAGGTTGGTCTCCAACTCCTGACCTTAAGTGATCCACCCGCCTCTGCCTACTGAAATGCTGGGATTATAGGCATGAGCCATGGTACCCGGCCTTAATTTCAATTAATTTAAACTTAAATAACCACATATGGCTAGTGATTACCATACTGGGCAATGAGGAGTTGACTATTAAGAGTATATGGAGTATTTAGAGTGTATTTTTTTCTGTTGAATAACTCCTAGTTAGGAGACTTCCAAATTGTACTTGACTTTAGAATGTTTATTCTACAATCATTTGAATTTCAACAAATAGACCCAAGTATTGAATCAGTCATGTTGAAATGGGATCACAAAGTGGAAACAATTTAGGATAGCGGGAAGATCATGCATGTTGTGATTAGACCTAGTTTCAACTTCTTCACTAATTGTGGCCCTCAGGAAAAGTTACCTTACTTTTCTCAGACTTTGTTTCCTCATCTGTAAAATGAAGATATTAGTACCTACTTCACTGAGGCATTATGAAAATTAAATAAAATAATGCATTTAGTACATGCTAAGCATATACAGTTAAGCCCATTAAATTGTAGCTCTACTATTAACCACAATTTTTAAAATATGGATTTAGAAAATTATGTGAATGCCTACATACAATTTTCCTGAAAACAACTTGATTTAAATTCTACAAGAACACTTGGAATGGTGCACAGCAAATGTCATGTGTATATTCTTTGGAGTATATGGAGAATGCAAGCCCTTTTTAAATGTGATTGAAGGGGCTGCACACATACATCAGCATCTTACCGAGCATAGCAGGTACCGTGATAACTCTCCAACACTGACATCCCTCCAAATCCGCTGCCCAAATCTCTTGTGCTTTGGCAAAGTATATCAGTGGTTTCTCTAAGTTAGAGGTATCAATAGCCATTGCTCCACTTAACTCAAATTCAGTCACATTGCAAGAACATTGATTCCTTTTGCTTTGTTGGTTTGTAGCTGTGGGTTGCAGAATTCGGTGCAAGGTATGATTGATAACACTGTAGTAGAACATCTGATAGCCAAAATCGGAAACTTCTGTCCAATACAAGCGACTGTAGGGGAAAAAAAAAGTCCCTCCAACTTAATGAGTAAAATACATCATTTCAAATATTGGTTTCTAATGCAGATCAACCATTCCTAATGACTGTGAGGGACAAGCGGAGCCTTTAGAGGAAGCATGATCAAGTGTCCAGTAACTTTTTCTGAGATGAAAGAAGTCACAAGAAGTCTAACTTGTAGCATTTCCAGTGATTTCTCAATAAATGTGTTTACAACTAAAGTCTTGGAATATAATAACCTTAGGTGCTATATTAAAAGGCTGAAATATAAAACATATTTGCATAATTTTCATCAATGTCCATCTCTATTCCCCTCCTCTCAGGTTTGTTTCTGCTTCTTAATTCTAATTAATGATCTAGTTTCAAAATAACCTATTCCCATGCTTATGGTACAAACAAAAATGTATCTTTCCAGCCTGGGAAATTGCTACTTAGGTGCTGAAAGGAGACTTTAAAGCTCACCTTATGAGGATATTAGTTAAACTAATATGGATGATCACAGAATAATTTTTGCTGTACAAAACATGCTGCCCATCTGTTCCTGCTCATCGCTTGCCACCGTCTCAATCCTCTTCTTGTCCTTACCAACAGATGATATTATTGCATTCCCTAGCATAAAAATCTGCTATTGTTTCCTGATGGTAATTAGCCTAAATTTGTTAGTCAAATTGTCAGTATGCATTAAGTTTACATATTTGTGGTTGTGGCTCCTAATTTACATGCAGAATTACTTACTTTAATATAGTGAACCCAGAGCCCTAAGCATCTTATCTTCTCATAATTGTCCTCTACTATTAAACCAAAGACACTACATTAAATATGTCTATATCTATTTCATCACAATATAAAAAGATACTTGCATTTACATACCTTAACAGAGGATACACAGAAAAAGAAATTATTGTTGAATTCCTATTGCAAATCTTCACCTCTCTGAGGTATTTTACCTTGTCTTCAAGATCAACATCAAATATTTGCATTCCATTTTGTGATTCTTTCAGTGCAAAATAGAGGTGCCTTGAAATCCAGTCAATTGTAATAACTGTGATTTCAGAAATCAGTGAATCTCGAAAAAGCTTAACAATAGGTAGAGAACACAGCCAAGAAGAGAGTGGTTATTTTTATTTGAAAACTTTTCTAAAATCACCCATATCACTTGTTTATTGTACTTCTCATTTGTAATCCCGAACCTCAGCAATCTGGATAGTGTGCCATTGTAACATGTGCCTTTTTCTCACATTTTTCCTAAATGATTTCCACTACCATGGCTTTAACTGCAATCTACAAACAAGTGCCACAAATTTATATCTTCAGACAAGATCTTTAATGAGTTACTGATTCAAATATCAGACTGTCTACTGAACATCTCCACATAAATGATCCCAGGAAACAGACTTCATTACCCACCCCAAAAATCTCCTTTTTCTCCTGCATTTTATATTTTTATGGATTTTCAACACCCACCCAAAGCTAATCCTGACAAATATGGTTCCTCCTTGAATTCTTCTTTTCATTACTTCCCATAGTAAACTAGTCTCTCTCTCTCTCTCTTTTTTTTTTTTTTTTTTTGAGACAGAGTCAGGCTCTGTCACCGAGGCTAGAGTGCAGTGGCACAATCTTGGCTCACTGCAACCTTCATCTCCTGGGTTCAAACGATTCTCCTGTCTCAGCTTTGCAAGTAGCTGGGACTACAGGCGCACACCACCACATCCAGCTAATTTTTGTATTTTTAGTAGAGACAGGGTTTCACCATGTTGGCCAGGCTGGTCTTTAATTCCTGGCCTCCAGAGAGCCCCCTACCTTGGCCTCCCAGTGTTGGGATTATAGGCGTGAGTCACTGCACCCAGTTCGAACTAGTCCCATTATAAATGTCCAAATTGTCATCTCCTTTCTCACCTCATGCTCATCCCCTCACTCAGACCCATAACATATTCTACCTGGATTCCTGTGACAGCCCCCTAATTGTCTCAGACTTAACCTTCTCCAAGTCACAGACAGGCCTTTCTAAAACACAACTTGACCATCTTAATGACCCACTAAATATCTTCCCTGGCTTGCTGTTGGCTTCTAGAATGACACCTACTCTTTAGCACAGTAAAGCAGGTCCATTATGTTCAGGCTCCCCGCTACCTCTCCAGCTTTCCCATTTTCCTTTCACTCCACTCTCATCCAAATACTCCATGGCTCTTTGTTTTCCTGTCTTTGTACCTGCCTTGCCTTCACCTGGCTCATCTTTGTTTCCAAGATGTTTTTCCACTCTGTCACCACCATGCCAACCTATACTACATGTTCATTCTCTGTGATTCCACCACAACCTGTTCTCAGCACAGCAATTATCCTAGTCTGTCTTTGCTCTCAGTTAACATTTAGTGAATGCCTACCACATGCCAGGCACTGTGCTAAATGCATTACATGGATTATCCTACTAAATCTTCATAGGAATCCCATGATGAGGTATTACTTAACCATACAGATTAAATAACTTTCCAGTGATCATAAATCCAGTAAGTAGTAGAGCCCAAATTGAATTCTAGGTAGTCAAATCCTAAAACTCACTTCCTTAATCACTAGGCAATACCGCCTTCCTAGTGTTAGACTACTACTAGTCTGGGTTTATTAAGAGCAAAGTCTATAAAATTTCACTTCTAATATCTCAGGCTCTAACACAGCATCCTAAACCCAATAGCTATTTGCTGAGTGTTGAATGACATTTCCCCAAAATGTACTCTGTATTCACTTGTGGCTAACCGATTATACAGTAGCTGTCCTTTTCATTCTAATCTTAATGACTAAACCATTTTCCACTCATTTTAATTACAGAGTAGTGTCATGTGCAAAAACTTCCTTTATTTCAAAAGAATTATTTAGTAAAATACCTCAGAGCTAGAACGATTGTGCAAGTTCAGAAGAAAGAGTGAGTCCCCTTCAGCATAATATCCCATCTCATTATCAGCTGTGTAGCCCATAGCACTGATAACTCTTTCTGCTGAAAACATCCACACAACTTGATTTTGATCCATATCTAAAAAAACTATCTTGTTATCAAGAAGAGTTATGAGGTAAGGAAATGGTTTGATTTCTGAAAACAAAAAACATGTAGATAAGATACATGAGAAAGTTAACTTTAGTTTAGCAAAGTCTCTTGATTTAATATCAGGCAGTATTGAAGTCCTTGGGCTCCCTTTGGTTCCTTTAATACATCTGTCACAGTGATGACCTTCCAGGCTCTCTACCCCTAGGTTTGTTTAAACATATTTGGTGATGTTTTGGGGTCAAAAATATGTTTTTGATCTAAAATTTAGCTCAGAGACAGTGTTCATATCCCTAAAGATACCAATGGGCAAACACACACACAGACACACACACACACACACACACACACACACACACGCCTCTAAATTACTATTTGCATAGATTTTATAAAACAAATACCTGATGTCGTAGACTTTAAAATATCAGAAAATGGTCCTGGCCCTTTAGATGTAAAGGCCTGAACCTAAAGAAAAGAAAACAAAAACTGCATTCAATAGTGTTCTCAGTGGCAACATGTAAGTTCTATGACGGAGAGATTACTAAATGTTGCTGATTACTCCTGATACACAACATTAATAATTTTTAATAGTTATTTACATTAATATACAGCAATATAAATCATTAAGGAAAAATATTGCTCTATATTTATGTTGATAGATTTTTTTTATCTATAAAAGTGCAAGAATTGAAACAAATCTGTCTTGCAAGAAAACTAATTTCCAAAAAATGTCTGGGAATTAAAAGTACAGCAAGGATGGTGATGAATGTTTAATTAATTCAATTGTGATAATCATTACACAATATACATTTATCAACTCATGTTGTACAGCTTGAATACATACAATATTGGTGGGAGTGAAAATTAGTTCAAACATAGTGGAATACAGTGTGGCAATTCCTCAAGGATCTAGAAATAGAAATTCCATTTGACTTAGCAATCCCATTACTGGGTATATACCCAAAGGATTATAAATCATTCTATGATAAAGACACATGCACACGTACGTTCAATTGAAGCGCTCTTTACAATAGCAAAGACCTGGAACCAACCCAAATACCCATCAACGATAGACTGGATAAAGAAAATGTGGCACACATACACCCTGGAATAGTATGCAGCCATAAAAAATGACGAGTTCATGTTCTTTGCAGGGACATGGATGAATCTGGAAACCATCATTCTCAGCAAACTGACACAAGAACAGAAAACCAAACACCAAATGTTCTCACTCATAGGTGGGTGTTGAACAATGAGAACACATGGACACAGGGAGGGAAACATCATACACTAGGGTTTGTTGGGGGATGTGGGGCTAGGGGAGGGACAGCAGGGGTGAGGAGGTAGGGGAGGGATAACATTGGGAGAAATGCCTGATACAGGTGATGGGGGGAATGGAGGCAGCAAGCCACCATGGCATGTGTGTACCTGTGTAACAATTCTGCAAGTTCTGCACGTGTACTTCAGAATTTAAAGTATAATAAAAAATTGTCAATTACATATTTTTAAATACAATAAGGTTATTTTCAAAATTAATTTATGTAGAACATTTAACAGAAATAAAACTGCACAAATTATGATAAACTTCCATTTTTCTTCAATTCAAGAAGCTTTAAAAACCTAATTTACCACACTTTTTAAAAAGAGTAATTTTTGGAAATAAGTAAATCTTACATTTGAAAATGATTGTGCATTTCAAACCAGTTTCACATACATTGTCTCTTTCAATCCTCACAACTACTAAGAGTAGAAACTGGACCAGGATACTAATTAAGGTAAGTAACTCATCCACAATGACATATGTAGAAATCGGCAAGTCTTCGGAGGTCTGTATACATTTTTCCCATTGAACCATGCCATATCCTAACAGTAAAGTTTATTTTTACTTTTTTAGATATTTTCTTTTACATAATAAATTATTTTCATTTCCAAACCTTGCATAAGTACATTAGCCTGCAAAGAAAATTGATATCTATAACAGTGAATTCAAAATATAAAGCCTCAAGTGCTTTATCAACAAAACATTGTATTTTTTTATTATATTCTTAGTATTAAACACATTTTACTATACTTTATATATTATTATCCATGTATGATTCATAATGGTGCATATATATATATATAATAGTCTTCACTTTTGTACGGAACTGTGTTAAGTGAAACTCATACATATCCACATATATCACTTTGCATGGTTCCATGGTGACCAAAATTTGAAATTATATATATCTAGAAAGGCACACTTAACCAGAATATTTATTTTACCAAAAAACTCCTAATTTTTACCAAATAGGAATATGTATTATCTTTAACTTTCATGTATAACTTATTTGATTGGTATATGTAGACTTAACAAATCATCAAAATAATTATTAAGTTAGAATTTTATGAAATGAAAAACCAAATCCCTAGGCAACTCAAATCTCCAAAACACTCCCTAAGATGTTATATTCCCCCAAAAGAAATGGTGGAAAGCATTATGGCACAGTGTTTTCTAGCCACACAGCTTTGGTATTTGACTGATACACTCAAGGACTTGACTTTTCCTTTACAGTATGAGGATCAAATGAGATAATGAATACAAAAGTACCTACTGTGGTGCATGGCCTATAGTGATCTTACTGATAAATAATGGTTTATGAAAATAACAAGTGTACCCTAAATGTATGTACAACTACAATATGTATCAATAAAAAATGCAAAATAATGTGTAACATAAAAAAAATAAAATTGTGAAGCAGCTTCAAAAAAAAAAAAAAAGCAAAAAGAAAGAGAATGAGTTACTTTGAATTTGCAAAGTTCTCTGAATGTAAGTTGTGACAATGTCCTTTACCTCGCTCTCTACATTTGCTGCCCACATGACCTCTCTGATCACAGTATACCGAAATTATTGACAGAGTGGCAGAATTCTTAACCTAGTCCTTTAATTATTCTTCTGTTTGCACTATTCAGACCCTCATATCTTCCATTGTCTCTCTCATACCTGGAAGGCAACAAAGCATCCAGGAGTCATGCCTTCAAGTTGAAAAGACATCACTGAGGGAGTGACATTGACAGCAATCCAGTCTTCAAATGTTTTGTTTGTAATACTTTGACTGGATATTTTGTAGAAAATTTCAAATCTTGTTAACACCCCATTTTCATGCCTAGGTTTGTTCCACCTAAATTCCACCACAACTTCATTCTTGTTGCAGCATTTTCCACTTGGTAATATAAATATTCTGGAGTTCTCTGGTGCTGATGGAACTGAAAAGTAGAGGCACAGATAGAGCAGAAAAGAATGTAAGACTGACTTTTACCACTTATATGAGAGTGTAAACAACTTAACAATATTTCTCATTCCAGACAGTTGCAGTATATTTATTACATTCTTAAAGATCTTCAGGAGAGAATATTCCATAGATTTCTTCAGGAACCCATCCTGATAATTTCAGCACATCTGACTGACAGGCAAGACTTCTTATGTTCAAATAAAATCCTTTCTACCGCCACTTAAGCACAAATTTCTTCTCTGTGCCTTGTGTACATGAAAAGTGTCTGGTTTTCCCTATAAAATGCAACATTCACTTTCATCCTGACAGAGTGATTTCAGTGAAGGTGAAAATGTTATCATCGGGATGAACGGCAGTAAGTCCAAACAGCCTTCAGCCAGTTCAGGGTATAAAACACAGCATGCATCAGAGACCTAGGCCCTGTCACTCTGAATTCCATAGGAAGCAGAAAGTTTTAGGGGAGGCGGATAGTACCCCAAGAGTCAGGTTTGGGAGTATTCATTTATTCTAGAGGCAAACCAAGCAATTTGGTATCTCTCAGTCCTTTAATCAAGAGAAATGTCTCTGTCTGATTTCTAAGTCATTCTCTCTGATGGCCCTCTTCTCTCTTAGGACTCCTCCACAAGGGCTTCACTCCCTCCCTCATTCCAATCACATTGCTATTTAATGTTTAACACTCACGCTATTATTCAATCTCCAAGACGTCTTACATTGGGCTTCTCTTCTCACATGGGATACCGCTTCTTGCTCCATCTTTCAGGGTGCACTAAAGTTTCCATTTCCCAAAGGCATCTTATCTCTTAAGAATGCCTGAGGCAGCTTGATATAGGTGAAGGTTTCATAGACTTGTGTACTCTATGCCGCTGCTGCTCAGGTATAACTCTCTAGTATCTATTATCAATTGCTGTGCATGAGTTTATCTCCCCCGTGTTTCATGAGCTCCATTAGAGAAAGCACCTCTTCTTACTCCTTGTTAAATCCTCCCAAATGTAGTATAGAACTGGCATACAGTAAGTGGTTAATAAAGGTTGGTCAATTTGGATAATTTCCTGGCTATATTGTAAATTTCCTGAAGGCAAAGGCCAAATCTTGTCATCCTTTCTTATTGCCCCCAATATCCAGCAGAGAGAGCGCTGTTGACTCTTGCTCCCACCAAATCCCCTGATGGATGCAGTCAAGTCCACTTCCACAGAACAATTCAACCAAGCTGATATCCCAAGGAAATCTCAGGCAGAACATTCCGGGATCCAATGCTAACTGCTCCAGAACCTGCCCAGGCCCCACTATGTCCCTGTTGTGTGATTCGTAGATGAATATTGTTGAAATCATCCTAATAGTAAAAAATGCAATGGTGAATGGATATCTATATTTATCAAGCTCTTACTACCTGCCAAATCCTGTATTAGCTTTACATAAATTAAATAAATCATACTATCATTTACCAACATTTGTAAAAATGACTGAATGGAGATTTGATGAAACTGTAGTGAAAAGTCCAGATTAAGTCCCAGCCCAGCACCTTAGTAACTATTTTATTTAAGCAACTGCTAGGCCTTCATTTTCTTTCTTGCATAAAGATAACAAGACTTTCCCACCCACCTCAGAGCTATGTGAGGATCAAATGAAATTATGTTCTGACACATGGTAGGTATGTAGTAAATATTTAATAATGGAGTGATACATAAAAATGTGCTTTGCACACTTTAAGGTGATATACACATGTAACGATATGGCTAGTATCCTTTTTAAAATATCTTTTCCCCCCAACATTAAATTTAGATATCAGTTATTCACCCACGGAAGATTCAGAGTTACCATCTATGAGAACAGTCTGCCTTCCAAAAAAACTGTCTCTGCCCTTAAATTACCATTTTTTCTTATGAAGGATTTTACAAATTACCTGAAATATGCATCTGCATTTTCTACATCACTACAATCAAATGAAATGGCTGTTAAAAAATCTTTGAACTATTGTTTTTGAATAAATTATGCAGATTTATGTTAATAGAGCTATTCTAATCTCCAAAAAGTCATTGAAAGGATATTGAATCTAAACACATCTAAAAAACTGAAAGTTATTTTTAAGTATCGACTTTCCATTCCAGATCATGAAAAGTGAGATTGTGCTTTTTTAAAAAAGAGAGATTTTTAACCTCTGTACCTGTTTCAGGTGCTCGAAGTGACAGAGATGTTTTGGGGCCCTTTCCCCAATAGGTATAAGGAGTGACAGAAAGATTAAATAAGGCATAGGGTTCCAGTCCTTCCATGGTAAATACAGGTGAAGACTGTTGTTCACTAGTCAAGAACTAAAATATAAACACAAAACATTATTTTCTTAGGGAGAGAATTATAAAATCTTTCATTCCTTATTACATAAAATCTCCAAACTTTGGTTCACATGTAAAATCAAAACTTGCAATTGAGGAAATGCTAAGCTTGGCAAGTTCCATGTTGTACCACACAGACCAGTTAAAGTGTATCCAGCACAGCAGTTAGTACCAAGCGCTCAGAGACTGGCTGTAAACAAGTTTTCTGGGGAATAATCTTAATAACCAAATGCTATGAAAATGACAAAGAAGATGGGCTTGGCTAAGTCAAGATGGTACAGATCAGTGTGGGCAGGGCTGACACAGATGGTACAGTCTATTTGTAAAATGAAAGTTACTAGAACCAACACCATACCTTAGATTGAGCACTAAATTCTACACTGTAGAAAACTACACCCCAGTCTACTGCAGGAGGACCATTCCACCGGATATGAAAACTTGAAGCATTTCCTTCTATCCTAAATGAAGACTCTTGAACAGAATCTGGAATAACCTTAGGAGTAAAGGAAAAGTTCCCTACAGGATGAAAGAAAAAAAAAAATAGAAGAAAAAAAAATGGAGATTGATCAATATAAAAATCATAGAAAATCAATAGAAATTGCTAATAATTAGAACTGAAACAAAATTTTCCTTTAACATACGCTGAAAAAAATTATCTTTTTCTGACTTTTTCAGTCTATAAATTTGTGTTAAGATTAAACTCACTGCAAGCAAACCAAATGAAAGTAAAGCCTTGTTCCTCTTAAAACTTAATTGTTAAGGAAAAAAAAAAAATCCCAACCTAAACATTTATTTAACAGAAGGTATAATGGAGTAGAGTAGGCAGGAATAAAATACTGCACCTGGCAGAGGCTTAAGGGATGTCTGAATAATTGTGAACTGATTAAATTTGGCTGGTTCCAAAACAGAGACACTGGTTCTCTGACCTATTTCCTGAGTTGTGATAATCCTTAAGCCGTTGATCCAGAACAGACGACCACTATAGTACATCAGTGCATTCTGGGAAATTTCAGAAGTACTCCAGGCTGCAAATTCTGTGATGGTGGTATCCTCAGCGCTGTTAAAACATAACACCAATTAGTGTGTGTTTCTGGAGTGGTGGAAGGGCTGGTCCATCCAAGTACTCATGAGAATGTGTGCTTGTGAGTATGTGTGCACATTTGTTTACATTAAATACTTTCTAACAATTACTGTCATTCTTTTTGTTTTGTATTGAGTTTTTATTTCAAATATTTTTAAGTAGTAGACTTAAAGTAAATTTTGTGAGAGCTTTTAGTGTTTCTTTGAGATAGTCTCGTTGTTGCCCAGACTGGAGTACAGTGGCCTGATTTCAACTCACTGCAACCCCTGCCTTCCAGGTTCAAGCGATTCTCCTGCCTCAGCCTCCCAAGTAGCTGGGATTACACACACATGCCACTATGCCTGGCTAATTTTTTGTATTTTTAGTTGAGATGGGGTTTCACCATGCTGGTGCTGTCTTGAACTCCTGACCTCAAGTGATCTGCCCACCTCAGCTTCCCAAAGTGCTGGAATCACAAGCCTGAGCCACTGTACTCCTCTCTGGGGGCTTTTCTTATTAATGTGATGTTGCAATATCAAGAGTGTTTGGATAGGTTGCAGCTTTTTAAAAAATACTTGTGATTTTGGTAATCCTCTACAACAAAGGCACAACCTGGATTCTCATTACTTCATTAGTTGAGAGACTGCATTTTTGGTTTATTCTACGTGCTCCTACAACACCAGCATTAGCATATGAAAGACATGAGGCAAGGTTCTTACAGGACCTGGAAATAAGGTAATCATCCAGAAATGAAACCTGTAAAAACCAATGGCTGAAGTATAAATTTGCCATCTGTACACAAGGTTAAAAGTTAGCCTGTAGACATGAAACAGAAGGGCTTTGGGACCAAGCAATGCAATAAATCATGATGGAAACAGCAAATTAGGATTCAGATACTTGTTTATTTATTTATGTATTTATTTGTTTTTGAGACAGAGTTTTGCTTTTTTGTTGCCCAGGCTGGAGTGCAATGGCGCGATCTCAGCTCACTGCAACCTCTGCCTCTCAGGTTCTAGTGATTCTCCTGCCTCAACCTCCCAAGTAGCTGGGATTACAGGTGTGTGTCCCCACGCCCAGCTAATTTTTGTATTTTTAATAGAGACAGGGTTTCACCAGGTCAGGCTGGTGTTGAACTCCTGACCTGCAGTGATCCACTGGCCTCAGCCTCCCAAAGTGCTGGGATTACAGATGTGAGCCACCGCTCATGGCCAGGATTCAGGTACATGTTACTTTAAAAAGAAAAGCCTACTGCATTGAGGATTTGAAAAAAGGACACACTGAAAGAGCAAGAACTTGCAGGCATTTATCCAGAATTGACAGGAATGACAGTTCTTAAATGTGGTAGCCATAAGGACTCCAGTCCCTAACTAGACACACAGAGTAACTCTGTTGTGAGCTGAGTTCATCATTGCTCTGACACTGCCCTGGGTGGGCATCCTTCCATTCTGTCCAACAATCCTCACTCAGACTCCTTGTTCTTAAAGCAACACCTTACATCTAACTCAGTTCACATGATGCCAAGAAGGCATGGCCTGCATGTCTACATGACTATTCTCATTTCTGAATAAGACTAGGCCCCACTGTGAAGTAATGAATTTGCAGTGTAGGGGATTCTTCAGAAACAAACAGAACTACATGGAACCCCAGCTTAGCCAATTACTAAATGATTGACTTTAGGCAAATAGCCTCTCATCGAACCATCTATAAAATGTGGGTGTAACACTAACAAATCTACATCTGGGTGAAACTTTGGATGAAGCTGAACTCATTTCATCATGGTTTTCTCAAGAAATAAAAAGATGGATTTAAAAAAAATCAATTCCATGACCCCACCACCCCATAATGAACAGCCAGGCATAACAAGATGAATGGGAAAATCAATCCAGAAGGCATGGTCTCTTGAATGGTTTCTCTTCATTGAACCATGTCTTCCTCCTATTCTTGGTTAGTCATCTGATTTACCTGCCATTTATTATTCTAGCCTGCTGAGTCATTCACTTTATACTATTCACAACTGTCATTTCAATGTGCTTATCAGTTTCTATAGTTTGATCAAAATGCTCCATTTCAGACTAGAAAATACAAGTAAAAACTATTGTTTTTGTGTTTAGAGGTTTTTTTTCCCTCTATGGAAGAAAATTTTGCAATTATTTTTCCTTGAAAAATCTGCTTGGTTGTTTCTAAAATTATAACAGTTGTTTGGTAGTCAAAAAAAGCTATCTCAGTTATTCTCAGGATTTTGGAATGATGGTTTAATTTTTTTAGTGATTTCTGTAAATCATTTTAAAATATTCACTTTTCTCTCTTTAGAAAAATATAAATAAAAGTTTTGTTTTGAGAATTTCATGGTGCCTCAAATAGGTTGCTCTTGTATAAACTAAAGGAAATTGATGTACATAGGAGAGGGAAGAGTAGTTTGAAGGGCAATTCAATTACAGTTCTCAAGTTCAGAATATGATGAATGACAGCAATCAGTTTATCTCATCTCTACTGCAAGCTAGAGCTATACTGCTCAGCACAGCAGCAACTAACCACATGTGACTACTGAGCCTTTGCAATGTGGTTAGTATGACCAAGGAACCAAAATTTTAATGTTATTTAATTTTAATTAATTATGTTAAATTTTAAAACTAATATTTGATCCACATGTTATGAATCATGTAAAATATATTAAAATATTTTTTAGTTTTCTATTTTTTTTTTGGAACAGAGTCTAGCTCTGTCACCTAGGTTAGAGTGCAGTAGCCCAATCTCGGCTCACTGCAATCTCCACCTCCTGGTTCAAGAAATTCTCCTGCCTCAGCCTACCAAGTAGCTGGGATTACAGGTGTATGCCACCATGCCCAGCTAATTTTGTATTTTTAGCAGAGATGGGTTTCACCGTGTTAGCTAGGATGACTCTCCTGACCTCATGATCTGCCCACCTCGGCCTCCCAAAGTTCTGGGATTACAGGTGTGAACCACTGCACCCAACCAATATTTTTGAATATTTTAGACCTACTTGAGTATGTAAATCAACTCTTTTGCCTGTAAATTTTATGAAATTTAAATACAGATCAAAGATTTTCAATGAAAACTTAGTGTGCAAATTAAGACATGTTATAAATGTAAAATACAAAGAGGACATCCAAGAATTAATGTGAAAAAGAGAATATAAAATAACAATAATTTTTATTCAGATTGCATGTTGAAGTGATATTTTGATATGTTGTCAAAATATTAAAATACACTATTAAAGTTATGTTTACTAGTTTCTACTTTTTTTAATGAGCCAACTAGAATATTTAAAATTACATATGTGACTTGCATTATATTTGTATTGGACAAAGCTGATCTAAAGTAAAGGTAAGAAATTTTGATTATATGTTACAAAAAACTTTCTGCTTATAAGATGACTCTGGAATCTCAATCTCTATATATAACTCCTTTTTTTTTTTTTCCTGATAGGATTAAAAGGCAAGACTTACTTGGAGGGCAAAAGTACCCACCCTTTCTATCATTTTACTGGGAGCTACTATACTCCACTGTGCATACATACAAGGAAATATTACTAACCTTAAGAGGAGGAAATACATTTTTTAAGAAGGAACTTCATTCCTCTACTTGATATTGAATCTGTGGATGCTTGAGGAGCTAGACTCTTAAAGAAACCAGCTCTTTGGCATATACAGAGAGAATGCAGAGAATGAACTATGATCCTTCACAACACTGTTGCTTTGAACATTGTCTGTTCTCACTTTAGACAGCTTATTTTGGCAATCAGATTGTCAGTACCTTAAGTTCTAAGGAAAGAAATAGTCCATTTTCTCTGATTCAGAGGTAGGAAACTAGCTAGAGCTGTGTACCATAGTTGATGTGAAGTAACTGATCAATCAGATTTGTTGTGTTTATGTGCTTATATGCATTACGTATGTGTGTGTATATATATATATATATATATATGGATATATACACACATATATATCTACATACATCCACATGCATATACATATATACACGTCCATATACACATATGTATGTGTACATCTATATACACATCCATATATATATGAATATGTATATGAATGTATGTGGATATATATAAGGATGCATGTGTATATATAGGTATATATTTATATCTATAGATAGATAGATAGACACATAGCAACACTCCTTTCTCAGAGTCTCCATGACTTGGAGTTTTTCTATTTACCAAAAAAGAGTAAAGCTGATAAATGAATCAGTAAAGTTTCAGGATACAAAATTAATGTACACAAATCAGTAGCACTGCTATACACTAACAGTGACCAAGCTGAAAATCAAATCAATAATTCAACCCCTTTTACAAAAGAAAAAATACTCACAAATATACCTAAGAATATTAAAGACTTCTACAAGGAAAACTACACGATATTGCTGAAAGAAATCATAGATGACACAAATAAATGGAAACACATCCCATGCTGATTGGTGGGTAGAATCAATGTTCTAAAAATGACCATACTGTCAAAAGCAATCTACAAATTCAATGCAATTCCCATTGAAATACCAGCATCATTCTTCATAGAACAAGAAAGAACAATCCTAAAATGTGTGTGAAACCAAAAAAGAGCCCACATAGCCAAAGCAAGACTAAGCAAAAAGAATAACTCTGGAGGAATCACATTACCTAACTTCAAACTGTACTATAAGGCTATAGTCACATACCATACAGTATGGTACTGGTATAAAAATAGGCACATATGTAGAGAACCCAGAAATAAAGCCAATTACTTAAGGCAACTAATCTTCGACAAAGCAAACTAAAACATAATGTAAGGAAAGGATACCTTATTCAACAAATAGTGCTGGGATAGTTTGGCAAGCCACATGCAGAAAATTCTCATCTCTGACCTTATACAAAATTTGCAACTCTCACCTTATACAATAATCAACTCAAGATGGATCAAAGACTTACACCTAAGACCTGAAACCTTAACAATTCTAGAAGATAACATCAAAGAAACCCTTCTAGACATTGGCTTAGGCAAAGACTTCATAACAAAGAACCCAAAAGCAAATGCAACAAAAACAAAGATAAATAGATGGGATTTAATTAAACTAAATGCTTCTGTGCAGCAAAAGAAATAATCAGCAGAGTAAACAGACAACCCACAGAGTGGGAGAAAATATTCACAAACTATACATCTACAAAGGACAAATATCCAGAATCTACAAGGAACTGAAACAAATCGACAAGAAAAAAAACAAACCATCTCATCATAAAGTGAGCTAAGGACATGAATAGACAATTCTCAAAAGAAGTTATACAAATGGCCAACAAACATATGAAAAAAATGCTCAACATCACTAATTATCAGAGAAATGCACATCAAAACCACAATGCAATACCATCTTACTCCTGAAAAAATGGCCATAATCAAAAAATCAAAAAGCAAATAGAGGTTGGCATAGATGTGGTCAAAAGGGAACACTCTGACACTGCAGGTGGGGATGTAAACTAGTACAACCACTACGGAAAACAGTGTGAAAATTCCTTCAAGAACTAAAAATAGATCTACCATTTGATCCAGCAATCATAATAAAATAAAAATAAAATAAAAAGACAATATAATCAAGTATATAGATAGCCAATAACTAAATATAAAGCACCCAAAGACATTAACCAAAAAGAACTATAGACAAATTTACAATCATAGTTGGAGACATACCAAAATTTGTTAAATACAACAAATATAGACCTTAAAAAAAACTCATAGTTTTAAGTGCCAGTGAGTGGAATCATATAAAAACAATGACCTCTGTTTTCACCCTAAAAAGCTAGAAAAAGAACAGAAAATTACATCTAAAATCAATAGAAAAGGAAAAATAATAAAAATAAGATTGGAAATTAATGAAATAAAAAATTGACAAAATAGAAAAAAATCAACAATACCAGAAACAGGTTATTTGAAAAGATGAATAAATCTGATAAACATTTAGCAGGAGTGATCAAGAAAAAAATGTACCAATAGCAGAAGTATAAAAGAATATGACTATAGGTCCTACAGGTATTAAAATGATAATAAGATGACATTATTAAATTTGGCAACTCATACAAAATAACAAATTCTTGAAAACATGAATTACCAAAACTGGAAATAAAAATAAATAGCCTTAATCCTTAAGAGATATTGAATTTGTAATCAAACAATTTTCCACAAAGAAAACTTCAGGTCTAGATGAATTCACTTGTGGATTTTATCAAAACTAAAGAAGAATTAATAGCAATTATATACAAATGCTTTCAAAAAATTGAGAAGAGAATGCTTCCTAAGTCATTTTTAAGACTAACTCTTACTAAAGTATTCTAGAAGAATCTGGTAAGACACATAAATGAAGTTAATAATGTATAAGACACAAAGTCAATATACAAAAAGCAGCTGTATTTTCCCACACTACTAATGAACATTTAGAAAATGGAATTTTTAAAAATAATATATATAAAGCATCAAAAAAATAGATACCTAGACATTAACCTAATAAAATACATGTTAGACATCTACACTAAAAACTATAAAACACTGTTGAGAGAAATTAAAGAAAACCCAAATAAATGAAAGAGAGACACCACTTTCACTGATTAGAAGATTCAATATTTTAAGATATTTATTCTCCCAAAACTGAAAAGAAATCAAAATTCCAGCAGGGTTTATTCTAGAAATTAGTGAGATGATTTTAAAATCTATTTGGAAAGACAAAAGATCAAGAATAGACAAAATAAAAATATTGGAAAAGAAAAGCAAAGTTAGAGGACTGAATCTTGCCTATCTTTAAGTTTTTCTATAAATTTCTCTAATAATCAGGACAATACAGTACTGGCAAAAAGAACAGACAAATATATCAAAGGAACAGAATAGAGAGTCAATTAATAGACCCAAACATACACAGTCAAATTATTTTCAATAAAGGTCCCAAAGTAATTAAATAAAGAAAGAGAAAATCTCTTCAGCAAATGGTGCTAGAACAACTGGATATCCCTATAGAAAGGAAAAAAAGAAATCTTTAACCCATGTCTCAGACCATACCCCAAAATAAATTTAAGATGAATCATAGATCTAATCATGAAAGCTAAAACAATAAAACTTCTAGAAAAAAATACAGTGTAAAATCTTTGCAACCTTGGGATAGGTTAAGATTTCTTACAGAAAACACAGAAAGGACAGAATATAGAAAACGCATAAATTGGACTTAATCAAAATGAAATTCTGCTCATCAAAGCATACCACCAAGAAAATAAGCAGATAAACTAAACACTGAGAGAAAATATTCATAACACATATTTTGACAAAGTGCTTATATACAGAACAACTCAATAACAAAAAGGCAACTCATTTAAAAAGGAGAAAAACACTTGAACAGGCACATCATAAAAGAGGATATATAAATGGCCAATAACAAATGAAAAAGTGATCAAAATTGATAGTCATCAGGGAAGTGCTAATTAAAATCACAATATTTACTGCTCCACACACCAAAGAATGGTGAATATAAAAACGATTGTCAAAGCCAACTGTTGGGGGGATATGGAAGAACCACAATTCTCATACATTTTTATGGAAATATAAAATGGCACAAACATTTCGAAAAATTGTTTGGCAATTACTTAAGAATATAAGCATCTATCTACCTTATCACCCAACAATTCTAATCCTAGGTATTTATCCAAGTATATATCCACAAAAAGCCTGTATACAAATATTCAGTTTTACACATGATAATCAAAATTAGGAAGCAATTAAAATGTCCATTAAGACATGCATAGAATGGATACACAGACAGTGGTGTCTTCACACAATGGAATACTACTCAGCAATAAAAAGGAAAAACTACCAACATAACGTGGATATATCACAAAAGATTTTATGCCAAGTAAAAGAAGTCAGACACAAAAAATGCATATTTCTGGATGGAGGCAGAGTGACTGGGAAAGGGCACAGGAATTTATTGTGATGATGGATACTTTCTATGTCTCAAAATGCATTTGTCTAAACTGATGTAATGGAACACTTAAGATCTGAACATTTCACATTATTTATATTACAACTAATTTTTAAAGCAAAAGTGTAAATTTTATTTTTAAAATATCTGACAAAGCTAATGTTGAAGATGTAGAGATACTGACAAGAGCAAGACAGGGGGATATGTTTGAGGATGTAGATCAAGGAGATAATTCATGTAGTCCCTTTCACCCTCTGGTTTTTATTTAAGACATCGCATGAAGAGTTCTGCCTTCATTCCATAACGTATGCTCTATTTTGTGAAGGAGCAGAAAAGCTTATCCATACACTTCCTGGGCTCTTCAGCAGCATTCTCCTGAGTATCTATTCTGTACTCTCTTCATACCTCATCACAGCACTTACCATATTCTGCTGTAACTAGCTGTTTACAAACCTCTTTCCCCTACAAGCCCGATGCCTGCAACACAGTGGATAACCAGAAATATTTACTGAAAGAATAAATGAATTTTCATGCATTATCATTTATGACTTAGGGACAAGTTTTCTTCTCAATCAGTTGCCTTTGAGGGACCCTACTTACCTCTGTCCCCGAAGAACAGCCGTGTACAGGTGAATATATTGACTGTCTTGAACCAGCCAATACAGGAGACCATCACTGAGATCTAAAGCTAGAGCAGTTACCTAAAGAGAAAGTAAGGTAAGAAAATAAACCAAATACATGTTTGAAGTGTAGCTTTGTGAACAGGTCACACTTAAGCTATAGATTTCTCATTAACGTCCTCTTTGAAATAATAAATTCAGTAATTTTTACTTTTTTCTGAATATAAAAGTTATATGATTATGCTTATTACTATGTTATTTGGATATAAACACTGGTGTCCTAAAATTCCACAAAAAGGCAATAAGTATATTATTCACTTTTATGTACTTAGCTCCAGTAATTATCAAAGTATGATTCTCAGATCTGCAGCAACAGCATCACCTGGAAACTTGGAACACATACAAATTATCAATCACACACCAGAGCTACTGAATCTGAAATGCTGAGCCTGTGTCAAGCTTGCCTAAAGATAGTGATAACTCTGGCCTTTTTAGCAACATAAGCCAATGAATTTTGTTATTGTTTAAACCTGTTATCAAACATAGCTGCATATTAGAATGATCTGTGGAGTTTTTAAAAAAACCTCTATTCCCAGGCTGCCCTCTATTAGATTATGATTGCTGGGGATGGAACCTGGCTCCAGTATGTTTTAAAACTTCACAGGTAATTCCAACATGCCACCAATGGTTTAAGCTATTTGAATTGTGTTTTCTATTAATTGCAACCCAAAACATTCTCATACACTTTAAAAAGATCATACACACAGAATGTTTATGTTAAAATTGAATAGTAATGTATATATAAAGTCCTATTTCCAGATGACATATGAGAACCACTTCTTACTACTCTTTGCTTTCTTGTTGCAATGTATATCTTAATTTTACATCCAGTTTTCTAGGTGAGGCCTGAGGAAAGGCTGCTTTTCCTATGGCATAGAATATATGAGATAGAAGTTACTATCCAAAGTTCCTGTTTTAACTTTCTTTGGCTTTACAAATATTGCTGAGATTGCCAGTAACCTGATCTCAGAGCAGTGGAATCTCCCTATAATATACCTAGAGGCTATGAAGTATCCCCAATAGAATTAAAGTTGATGACTACATCTTTGGCGAGATACAACAGCATTTAAACAAAAATGATGAGCCAGTGAAAAAATGTGAAAAGACTTCAATAAGGTATCTAAGAACCAAAAGTTCTTCCTGACAAGTTACTCTGCTACAAAGAAGCAGTTGTAAGGTACATGGCAGCAAAAACCCTTCAGTTGTCATATAAATCACAGCATTCTACCTTCAGGAAAATTCAACCAACTTATTCTCCAGAAGGTAAAACTCTATTCTGGCAATTTTCAGCCTTTTAGGAGTTGAATTACGTCCTTGCTCCATATTAAGAAAGATTTATTGATTTTTTTTCAATAAATCTTTTTTTAAAAAAAGGTTAATCTTGTTTGGTTATTTACAATGAGATGCACTAGAGTTTCTACATTACAAATTAAGTCTATTTTTATCTATTTTAAAAAGATTCTACAATTTTTTTTGCTGGAATACAACAAACTATTCAAATTCTAAGTAAAATTTAGGTGTTAGGTCATCATCCCATTTTTCTGCAAGTCAGCAGCTTCATATTTAAACAATCAGAGGGTGTTCCAAACCTTATGTACAAACCTCTATGATCTAAGCTAAAACCTTCAGGTTAAATTTTAACTCTATGGTAAAATGTACCATATGCTGTGATTTCAGCTCATCAAATGTGGCAAAATGTATCTTTTTACCTTAGAAGAATCTCTTACTTTGTTCATTCTTTTTTTATCACACAAATAATTGGGGCTTTCTATAAATGATTGGCTGACTGTATTTCATTATATCTGCTGATTGCAAAATATATTACTGCATTATAAATCTGTATATGATATAAGTGAACAAGAGACAAATGGAGAGCAATGCACTTTTTTGAAGTGCATTGCCTTCAAAACAGCCACTGGCACTAATGGAGTCAGATAGATTAAATATCAAACCATGGAACCACAACACAGATTTCCAAAAGCAACAATAGCACTTGACAATCTGGGAGAGGATATGGAGAGAAGTTTTGTTTTGGTTTGGTTTTTTCTTAATTTCCATTCTTTTGCTTTTAATATATGTATATTTTTAATTTCAGTAGCTTTTGGGGTACAGGTAGCTTTTGGTTACATGGATGAATGTACAGCAGTAAAGGTTGAGATTTTAGTGCACCAGTCATTGAATAGTGTAAAATGTGCCCAATGTAATGAAGCATTTTTTAATCCCTCACCCAACATCCACCCACCCTCCTTCTGTGTCTCCAAAGTCTACTATATCACACTGTTATGTTTTTGCATACTCATGTCTTAGCTCTCACTTGTAAGTCAGAACTTACAGTATTTGGTTTGCCATTCCTGAGTTACTCTACTTAGCATAATGGCTTCCAGCTCCACCCAAGTTGCTGCATTATTTCCTTCTTTTTTATGGCTGAGTGGTATTCCATGGTGTAATTATACCACATTTTCTTTATCCACTCATCAGTTGGTGGGCACTCAGGTTGGTTCCCTATGTTTGCAATTGCAAATTGTGCTGCCATAAACATATGTGTATAGGTGTCTTTTTGATATAATGACTTCCTTTCCTTTGGGGAGATACCCAGGAGTGGGATTGCTGGATCGAATGGAAGAAATACTGTTAGTTCTTTAAGAAATCTCTTCACTGTTTTCCATAGAAGTTGTATTAATTTATATTCCGATCTGCAGTGTATAAGCATTTGGAGTGGGGATTTAAAGAGGAGTAAGAAGGATGAATTTCCCCCAAACATGCTGAGAAATTGAATGACTCACTCATTTATAAGAAAGTCCCAAGGTCACTCCAGAGCTTTTTCCTGGTTGGCGAGAGTACTCAAACAACCATATCAGAACACTGGGAAGATGACTGACAAAGTCCCTGAGGTGGAGAAGAAGTTACTCTAGAGATAACATTATCAATATGTTTTTACAAAAATGAAAATGCTTTTACCTAACAATTATATTTGAGAAACAAAAATATGTTTTCTTGGTATTCAGATTCAAGTGACTCCAAGATAGAATTAAGGGACCTTTTTATTATTTTACAAGAATGATTAACCTATGGATATGGCACATAAATTTCTTTCTCTTTTAAATGTCTGTGTTATAATCCATGTAATGCAAATCATGTCTCTTTAAATATCCTGGGAAATTTATGGCCCACATGTTATTGGAATTGGAGATCAAGTGACTCAACCATTAGTTCATATATATACAAATATGCATATATTTTTTAAATTATCTGGTAATCTGTATTATGTATATTTTAACTCTGCAGAAAAAAATGACTTAAAATAAGAAAATCTTAAGGGATGTATTAGGTAGAAGTAGCGTGAATGATTTATTTATTCTTAATGCATTTCTGTAATTTTCAAGTTTTCTACAATAGAACTATGTCACTATTATAGTTGGAAAAAAAAACCTAGTGGGTAAACACTTTCAAGAAAATTAGGTATGCAGAAGCTGAAGAAGTAAAAGTAACATTTGCTTTAGAAACATTCCTATATCAGGCATATTTTGCAGGTTGAGTAATAATAATTACTGAGCATGTACATTGTACCTGGAACTATTCCCACTCCTTCTCATGAATTATTTCATATAGTCTTTATAACAATACTAAAAGTAGAATAATAGTTAATAGTTCCATTTTTCAGATAAGAAAAGAGACACAGAGAAGTCAAATAATTTGCCTAGGTTTTTAGAAACAGTTTTTAGAACAGTCAGTACCCAAAACTGATTGAAAATAGTAAAATGCCTAATCACCACCTGATTCGAAGCTCTAAAATATTCAACAGAAGTCCTTAAGACTATACAAACAGTAATAAATTAAAATGTTTTAAGTTGGGTTCACTCAAAATAAAGCAAACTGAAAAAATCTCCATAGTTTATTTGAATTTACATAATCAATTATGACCATCAAATAAGGCTTTTGTTTGTTTGTTTTTCAAATAAAAGAAATCTTCGTTATACCAAGATCTTACCAACACGGTATTTTTTTTAGAAGTCTGCTTTAACTATTCACAATAAGCAAGAGACAGTATTATCATAACTATAGAGTTATATAGTATTACTAAATGGTCAGATCTTTTCATTTGTCACCTTTTTCCCAGAGAACCAAGGCTGTGCCTGCAATATAAGGGAACTTTCCCCATTTAGTCTGGTGCTTTCCACTGAATAGAGTGTGGTCCAGTAGAGATATCCACCAACTGAATCCACAACCATGTCATTCACCAACAGCTTCACATGGGTCACAATGTCCGTGTGTCCTGTCAACATAGACTGCCTTTGTATCTAAAAAGCATAATTGTATGGTCAGTTAATGGCTTTCAAGTGATATTGTTATTTCTGAATAGTTTATTGCAATCATTAATAAATTGCTTGATTAATCCATTCATTCAACCACAAATAGTTATTGGCACTATATGCTGAGTAGTGTGCTAAGTCTTGGAAACACAGCAACAAGCAAATAGGCATGGCACCTGCCCTAATGGGGCTTATCTCTTTGCATGCCTCCAAAGAGAAGGGAAGTAAATTTATTTTGCATAAAAATGACTGCTATTCCTAATTATACATGCAGACAGTGTAAACACTGCTAGATAAGAATACATTTGATTAGACTCCCAAGAAAAGATGTATATGTCCTTATAAATGATGACAGCTCTCCTGCTCTTCTCTATCAGTGTAGTTCCCTAATATTTCATTATTGAGTACCAATAATGTGCCAGGCACTGTACTTTTTTTATCTTTAAAATATAAACTCCTGTAGTCCTCACATTAAACTTGGGAAGGATTTCTATTCCCTATTTTTTCACAGGTAAAGTGAGTTAAAGTTAAACAATTTGTCCTGGAGTTAAACACTTTTATCAGAGATTTTAAAAAATACTTAAAACTGGTTTTTATGTCCACGCTTACGTTTCCTTTTTCAAAAGTATTTTTAAACTAACCCATTTGAGGGAGCATTCTCTGACTAACCCCACTCAATTTCATTCTACTTGCACATCTTTGGCACTTATGAATTCAGATTATACCATACTGCTTTGTCTCTAAATACATTGCTTCATATGCTTCTTTATTTCATATGTGTATTTTATCTCCTCAGAAGAGCAGGGACAACTGATGGTGGCTGCACAACACTGGACACGATAAAAAATCTCTGAACTCTACACAATAAAGGACATGTTGGCTATTTATTTTATATACACCTACTTTGCCTTCTTTCAAGGCTTTCAACACATTGGTGGTAGACAAATGATTGCTGGACAAATAAATGAATGGACAGCAAGCACTTTCCTGATTAAAAATGATTTCAATACCATATTTCTTGATCTGTCAGGCCAATGTTCTTGGCGCTAACCATCAGCTTTCTCTACAAAGTATATTACTCCACAGGTGTGCTGGATGTCTTTATTTTGCCTGTAGGTCTAATCTCCACCATTCTCCACCCTACTCAGTGCTCCACAAGAGGCCGACATCTGTGGACTTCATCTGCTAGGCTGATGGGTTGTCGTCTGGCTTCTGGTGAGGTTCAGCCAATGGAAGCACTGGCAGATCAGAGGGCAGGAGGAAAAAGGGGTAGGGGTTCTTACTCCTTTAGCTGTCTCCTTGCCAAACCATGCATCTCAATAGTGGCTGGCTTCTGTGCCTAAAGTCACAGTTCATATCAGATACTCTCCTACAGTCACAGCCCTCACCAGGTTTCTCCACTTCTTTCCCTTGCTGCTTCAAATCTAGACTTATATCTTCACACACTTGCAAACCGTGAGGATGCTTCACCATCATTTGTTCATTTTCCCTAGCCTTTGAAAATGTCTCTTCATTTAGTTTCCTTGAATCATAACTTTGGAGCATGCCATGTTCCTGCCAAGACATCAACCCTCAGGTGAGCATGTTTATGTCTTTATTTTAAACTATTATTGGGGAAAAAAATAACTAGTTCAACAAATGGTGATAACAAATTTAATTTACACAAAAACACATTTTAAAAGGGATATGGGGCCAGGTGTCATGGCTCACGCCTGTAATCCCAGCATGGTGGGAGATGGAGGCAGGCAGATCACTTGAGGTCAGGAGTTCAAGACCAGTTTGGCCAACATGTTGAAACCCTGTCTCCACTGAAAATACAAAAACTAGCCAGGCATGGTGGCACATGCCTGCAATCCCAGTTACTTGGGAGGCAGAGGTTGCACTGAGCCGAGATCACGCCACTGCACTCCAGCCTGGGCAGTAGGGTAAAACTGTGTCTCAAAAAAAAATTTTTTTTTAAGTGAGTTTGTTAAAGATAAACATTAAATAGGTCATAACACAAGTGGTACACAAATATTTTTTTTAAATGAAATTGGTGTGCAAGTCGCTGAAGTAAGTATTGTTCTAGAGCATCCAGAATGCCATGCTTTAACTCACCACATTTGTCTTTCCAGCCCAGTAGAGAAAGTGGCCCAGCCACTCAAAAGCTAAAGCCCCTGCTCCTGCAATGCTGGGTAGGTGATAATTCTCTGAGATATCCGTCCCATTCAGCAGCCACACAAAAACATCACCTTTCGTGTCACTGTAGTAGAGGCTGTTGTTATACCAATCCATATCTCAAAACAAAGTGAATTATTAGCAGTTACTTTTCACACATACCAACAAAAACATACTGAGTCAATAAATCACATCTGCACCTCAACATAATTTTAAAGAACACACTGATATATATTCACTAGAACTTTAAGGATCTGTCAAGAATACTTCAGTAATGTTACCCCAAAATCTTAACCCCTGGAACTGGGCAGAACAACTGATACACATCAAGCATCTCCTATTTGCCAAACATTGTCCCAGGCACTTTGCAGATCTCACTTAATTCCCAAAATAAAGTTATGAAGTAGGAATTATCCCCATTTTTGAGATGGTAAACCTGAGACAAGCTGAGATCGTGTGTTCTGCCTGAGGACTCACACATATACTGAGACGAAGCCCAGAATCAGCCAACACCAAAGTGGCATTCTCTCCACTGATGCTACATTACCTATGACCGGCTCCTGTTAGTCAGAAATGCTGTTGTACTTTAAAGGGTCAAATAAATCAATAAACAGTCAGATAACTATGGAAGATGTCATCTTCAGGTGAGGTCACTATTATGCCACCCTAGAATGAAGTCTTTTCTTCCTTCTAATGCCTTCCAAGCAAATTACCCATTTATTACTTAATAATCCTCTTTGTCAATCAATTGTTCCTTACAACTTATTCAGAACTCTATACAGCAATTTCTGCTCCTGTCTTCTAGCAAACTCATAGTAAATTATCTTTAAGTATAACTGTCTCAGTGGAACAAGATAGGCTGTTAATGTGAGATGACATTGGTAGATTAATATGTGAGCATTATATCAAAGCCTTGCTGGTGGGCATAAAACTAGAAACAACCTCACATTTTGTGACTTAACAAATACCATTCCTATTTAAGAACTGACATTTTTCTAACAGAATCACTGGCAGTAGAGTTCAATCAATATTTTTTCCTTTCACTATTGACCTAATACCAAAATACCCTATTCTTTTGCTTTACTGAATGACGTAGGAAGTTTTAAGAGTAGAAATCTGTCATCCAAGTGAAGAGAGGACTTGGTGTTTACCTGATACGTTTCCTATATCAGAAGATAAGAACTCTCCTGGGCCAAAGCTATTTAATGGTTTACTCCAAAGCCCATCTTCTTTCACAGCCATGATAAATGGTGGCTCCGTAGCTGTTGGGTAAAAAAGAAATTAAAAGAAACATCATGGAAAGCAAACTCTTTAAAGATACCTTATATACTTATATCTACATCTCATATCTTAAGATTTTCTTTATAAAGTAAAAGAGCATCAACACTTTGAAAAGTTCTATACAAGGATATGAGTAATTGTATGAAAGGATCTGTGTAACAAGAATGATCCCATTAAACACACTTTCTGATTTTCACACAAATTTTTGAAACTTGAAGAAATACGCATGGTGCAATTGCCTCTATGACAGTGTCTTGATCATTGCAGAATTTTTTTTTTGAGGTGGCTTTGGCTACTGTTTGTCATGGTCTCATTCAGAGCACCCAGAAATAATTGTGATAACAATAGCAGCATAAACGGTATAGTCATCTTTCCATTCCTTTTCAGCCAAGAGGATGGAATTCAACATAATTCACAGCCCCTCAACTTCTCTCAGCAAGACCTTCAGTATTCAGGAACGCCACTGCTTAATAAACCATGAGAAAAAAGAAACCCATAAAGAATCAGTTACAGTGTTTCCTAAAAATATCTTGGAAAGTTTAAAGTGGCAGGTTAGAAACACTAATTAAATATCACACAATGCTTTATTTGCTTTCCTAATCTCAGAAAATAAATACGTACTCAACATGTGTTTACTCAAACACATACTTAAGAGGTCAATACACCCTCATTCTAATTCCTTTACATCCAAGGCAAGGAAATTTAAAGGACACTCAGCTATGCCACTTTTTGTGAGAGTCACTCCTTAAATCCAGAACATTTTCTCACCTGGCACCAGGGTAGTACCCACTGAAGGCTCTGACCAGGGGCCTGGCCCCTTTAGAGAACTCGCTCTCACGGAAACCTTGTATTTTGTAGCACTCTGCAGTTCAGGTACATTCAGCATGGTTCCACTTACATTCAAGGAAATATAAGTGACTTCAGGATGGTCTTGGGTGGATACTTTCACCTCATAGGTCCAGTTCTGCCAGGCAGAAGGGCCTAATTCAAAGAGTTCAACAATATCACTGGTCAGGATGACATGTGTAAGGGCAAACCAAGGATTCTCGATAAATTCACCTACAGCCTCATCTCAAATGGGAGAGCAATTGAGCAGTAGTATCTGCTACCCTGATAATAACCAGGGATAGTTTGTTGATGAGGCTGGGACAGTGTTCACTCCTTGTGCCACTCATTTTGCTGCATTGAAGAAGACAGCATTCCCAACAAATAGGACTGTCCTTCAGCCAAAGCTACATGCTTGCTGCATATAATTGTCAGAGGGGTTCTCTACAACAATAACAGATATAATCAGGCTCTTAATAAAAAATTCTTAATGATGAATCTCTAAGGTAATTACCACTGTTTGTATAGTACCTTCCTCCAAGAAGTGCAATCAAGAAAAAAAATCACCTATTCATTCTCAGCCATCTTTGAGATATGCAGCAAACGTACGTAATTAACTTTGTTCTAAAGCAAAAAAACAGCCAATGTTTGCTAAATACTTACTATTATCTAGGGGACCAGAGGTTGGCAAACTCCACTCACAGGCCAAACCTGGCCCACTGTTTCTGTAAATAAAGTTGTACCGGAACATAGCCACAGTTATTCATTTACATGTTATCTAAGGCTGTCTTCACTCAATAATGGCAGAGTTGAGTTGCTATGACAGGGACCATCTGATCCACAAAGTAAAGAAAAATATTTACTATCTGGCCTTTCCTTTACAGAAAAAGTTTGCTGACCTTTGTGCAAGATACTATTCTAAGGGATTTACTTATGTATTTTAATTTTACTGTGTGACAGTTCCATTAAAAGATATAATAAATATTCCCCTTTTCCAGTTGTGAAAACTGAGGCACAGAGTGTTTTACTTGCCCAGGGTCATTCTGTTAACAAATGGCAAGACAAGCATTTGAATCCATCCAGGCTGACTCCAGAGCCCACCTGCTTACCCACCACACACACTACCTCTCTCTAGAGATGGAGATTCGAGTCCAGAGAATTTTAGGGAATTGCTCAAATTCATGCAAGCTTTCAATGGCACAAAAAATCTCAATCCAAGCATTCTATCTCCCTGGCTATTTGTCCTGACTAGAATGTCAATGCCTGGTTCTTAGCAGACATTCAATTAATGTTCAAATTATTCTATTGGGATATACATGGAAAACATAGATACTCTCGCAATGTAAAACTAGTAAATGCAGAACAAATGTATAAACTTTTTTTAAGCCAAGTAGCTGCTTCTGGTTGATGACTGAATAACCACTAGGGCTCTCAAAATTGAATCATAACACCAAGCAGTTCAAGCCTTTCTCTTATTCCAGCAAGGCCAGTAACCACCCTGGGGACAGAGCACTCACTGGCTCCTATGGCAAGGGCAGGAGGCTTCCATTGAACAAGAGCCTGGTGAGAGCCAAACAGCACCGAAAGCTCCTGCGGGCGGCCTGGCAGAGGGTGTGGCTGGGAGGATGAGCCAAAGATGACCAAGTTACCAAACCCAAATTCTTCTATGTGGCTGAGGTCACATCCCACGATGAACTCATTAAAAGACAAAGCATCCTGTTGGAAAACGACCTTGCCATTTGTGACAAGGAAGTCATTGTTTTCACAAGCAAAGCTTTTCACATCAGCAATGGGGATGTGAGGTAGGATGATATGGGAAGCAGAGCCATCTAGAAATGTTGACATGAAGACCTGGGCAGTGTCATTGAAGTAAATGATTCGCTTGGACTGTGGCTTGATTGCAAAGTCCTTTAACGTGCAACTCTCCACAATACGCACAGCTTCTGCACACTGGCCAGATGGCACTGGAAGATCTACTCTATATATGCCATCTCTCAGAAGGTAAAAGACATACCTGACATAGGAACAAAAGAAACCTCATGAGATTCAATGCAAAGGTGGATGAGTAACCTCCTCAGCTAATTGCTTTATTCTGTTGCACAATCAGAACTATGTATCTCTGATGTTGCTAAGAATGGGATTGTCCAAGATGCAAAAATGTAATTACCTAAGATATACTCTATTCATTTGTTACAAGTTGGAACATTAAAAAATTTCAGCCTCACTTCTAATGTGTAGTCTCTTAATTATTATAAGTGACTTTTAAAAAATTTATTTATTTTACTTTAGATGCATACTATATCTGGCATTTCTCCCCATGTTATCCCTCCCCACCCTTCCCTTCCTCCCCACCCACCGCTGTCTCTCCCCTACCCCCCCCAAATGCCCCCAGTGTGTAATGCTCCTCTCCCTGAGTCCACGTGTTCTCGTTGTTCAACACCCACCTATGAGTGAGAACATAACGGTGTTTGGCCTTCTGTTCTTGTTTTAAGGAATCAAAAAATTCAAAAACAGAAAGGGTTTCTTTTTTTTGAGACAATGTCTTACTCTATCACCCAGGCTGGAGTGCAGTGATGCAATCACAGCTCACTACAGCCTCAATCTCCTGGGTTCAAGTGATCCTCCCACACCTCAGTCTCCCAAGTAGCTGGGACCACAGGCGTGCCACTGCACTGGGCTAATTCTTGTATTTTTTGCAGAGACAGGGTGTCACCATGTTGCCCAGGCTAGTCCTGAATTCCTGGGCTCAAGTGATCTCCCCACCTTGGCTTCCCAGAGTGCTGGGATTACAGGCATGAGCCACCATGTCCAGCCAGGAATGGTCTTTCAAATCTTTAAAGAAAAACATACTATATAGAAATCACATGGCTAAATATGGTATTTAGTATAAAATACTTTCCTCCAAAAAACACACATCCTTAAGTCTAATTTTATCAGTAAATTTTTCTCATGCATTCTGGGTGATAAATGGAAGAAAGCAAAACATTTAAGTCATTTTTAGTTGCACAGTTATCATTTTGCCATAACAATCTAGCACGACTACTTTGCATTTGCAGTGGGCTGATTTTTTTTAATCTACAATTAATTCAGGCAATAGCACTACCATTTTATAAACCACAAAGAAATACCCCACATAAGACTAAAGCAGGACCACCCAGCAATCAGGAGAAAGAAGCCAATGAAAGAATTAGAGAAGCACATCTAGTTTAAAGTCAAACCTCACAGTAATGAGGCAGGTTATTTTAATAACGAAAAAGCAAACATACCACCAAAATATTTCATTGACAATGAAATATGTAAATAACGTTTTAACCAAAATACAAAACCATTAATATGGATGTAGCTAATTTACAATTCGTGATTATGGAGACAGGTGCTAACAGGAGCATATTTTGATAAATACTTCTCATCCCAACCCCAAGGACTGGCAGCATTCCAACCTCTCATCACAACTGTGAAATCATTTTCCTTGTCCTTGTTTAGGTCTGCTCTAATTTCCCTTGATGTCTGTTCCAAATCTTTATCAACTTTTTCAAAACTCCTATGCTAGAATAATGTCGAGATATAAGTTCCATTTTGAGATAAGAAGCTATTCTTTTCCCTGAGGAAGGATTGTAGCAGGCAAAAAGCAAAAACAGCTTGGCTCTTAATTTTCTGCTTTTGTTTCCCAAATTCAAAATCTTTAACAGAATTTGGGGAATTTTCAGAGTAGATAAAAGGAAAAATATCTGTGGTAAAGATTACAATTATTATATTGAAGCAGGGAGGAAGAAAAAGAAAAATAGAAGGTGAAGAGATTTGGTGCATGGGAAGAGGAGGACAGAGTGAGGAGGAGTAGCTGGGGTGGAAGGAAGATGGGGAAGTGGTGATAGGAAGAAGAGCAGAGGCTTACAGTAAGTCTCACTTCAGTGAGGAGATAATTCAGCAGTGCAAAAAGAACAGCATGGGGAAAAATATTTCTAATACCAGGACAATACACTGTTTCACACGTTTGCTGTCCGTTAGGACCACTATACACAAACTATTGCTAAAAGGTACATGCTGATTTTTACAGAAACTCTCCTATCATGGTATGGAGAGATGGTTAGAAGACAAGCCGTGGAGCAAGAAGTCCTGGAGCAAAACTTGTTCCAGGGCCTGTCTGGTTCCACTTTTTCCACTGGTTCCATTGCAAAACAGCTCTATCATCTTGGACAATTACTGAATCAACCTGTGTTTCCCTTTCCTTATCTAGAAAACTAAGATAATAAAAGTATTTATTTCATAGAGTTGAATACAAATTAAATGAATTATTGGACATAATACACTTAGAAACACATTAAGTATAAATACTAATTATCATTATCATTTCTAGTCACATTGCAAAATATAAGCACAAGCCCATTTTATCCTAATGGAAAAAAAGAGCCACTGAAGACCTCACTGATCTCATTTGAGATTGATTAATGAGTGAAATTCATTATCATCAGAATGAGTCATTTTGTGTAAGTGTCAATAACAAAGTTACATTTCACAGGACCGCAGACCTTTACAAATGAAAACGATAAGATCCAGAGGATCCTTGTCCTACATCACAAAGTATTTTGAAATATCCCATAATTCAGTAATTCACTTAGACCCAAGAAGTTAGAATAAATCCTTAGTGAATTGTGAATGAATAGGAATAGAAAGCTTGATTTTAAAATCAAAAATGAACAATCTTTTTTAAGAAGCCTTTGTTTGCGAAAAACATGTTATGAGCTATATTTTTTTCATTCAAAATGAAAGCAACTTTATTCCTATAGGAATAAAAAAAATTTAATCTTACAAATATGGGCCTTGCCTATTGGTTACTAATCTGTTATTATCTGGTCGTACCTGAGAAATAACCCCAATAACACTTTTTATGTGTTTATCCTTCACATTCATATACATTTGGAGTTCACAAAATACATTCACAATGAATATCTCATTTTGTCCTCAAAATAATCCAACTGGGTAAGTATTATTACCTTCCCTATATGGATTGATAAACCAATGGTCACAGATATGATGTTACTTGCTTGAGGTACTACTGCAATTTAACAGCACTGCGGTACAATGTGTTCATTTCATTTGTGGGTAGGAGGCAGAGTTATCAGTTTCTGTCTCCTAAGGTGGATGCTAGTAGCTTTCTTATTAAGGAGACTCTTGATAGATGTAAGAACCAGGCCAGAGGAATGAACTAAATCTGAATGGCTTAGCAAAAGGAGCAGGTGCAATAAAGGGGCATCTCACAGGTAGTATCGAGGGGGGCAATGAGACTGAGTTCCACCGTAAAGAAGTGGCAAATCCAGGACTAGAACCCAGGTCCCTGACTCCAAGACAAGTCTTTCCCATGTGCCCATATTTGGCCATGAAAGAAAAAGGAAAAACTTTAGAGGAGTTGATTTATGTTTGAAAAAAATTTTCCTCCTGGCTCTACCAAATGAAAAATTTGCCTGGATGTAATTAAAATTACCTAAAATAAGATGCATAGATAGGCTCATCTAGTACTACAATGTTTCTTTAGCAAGCAAGTTTCTCAAAAACTATTTATTGCCAATGGAAGAGAATTTATTTTTACAAGGCTAACACTTACCCATTGTATGAATCAGCCACAATTTTTCGAGGTGCACTAATGGAAGGTGGAGTAATTTCCTCGATGTTTGAGCAATTCTTTAAATCACAGACACATACCTAAAACATAAAAAAAATACCAGTAGGATTAGCATCCATCTATATAGCATTCAATTCAGCCAACAAGTATCCCCGAGGATCTGTTCTGTGCTTGGAATTGTACTAGGCACCGAGCACATTCCAAGACAAACAAAAAAGCCCTTAAACGGCAGTTTTATATCCTATATCCTAATGAGCTTATACATTATTGACATCAATGCAATACAAATGCGTATTCCCTGGCTTGTAGAGGCATTCGACTATGTTTAACATTTAAGCTATATTTAAGTTTATGGGCTTCTAACCGTAGCAATGGCTGTTGCTTATTGTGATATGCCTGTACCTTCCAAAGAAGTAGAATTTGAAACATGTCAATACTGTGTGTCTTCATCAGCTCAAAATAATCCTTATGCAACTTAAAGAAAAATTTAGTACTACTGTATCTGTGGAGAACTACTAAATTTCCCTCTGGTTATGATATAATTTTAAATGTCTGCAGCTGACTTTTATCATGACTGGCAGTATTATCTAATGACAACACAGGTACCACCACTATCTTATGGAAGATAAATTATCTTTAGTATAAATCCATGACTCTAAAAAATTATGAATGAAGGTGATTTAAGTCTACGTGAGGACTAGGACTCAGTAAAGTCTATACCCTCCTATATGCCAGATCTATGATTCATTGATAATCTAGTATATAAAGCATAGTAAATACTTGAGAATTTATTGAATAAGAGAATTGTATTTAGTATTAAATATACCAAGATGTGCATATCAGTAGCACTACCTATCACCATTCCTCTTTAACTTCTCAGACTAACCAGTTCATCCATGATGAAATACATTCTTTGATAAAGCCAGTCTATGGAGATAGAAGAAATTAATCCTGAACCTCTGTAGAAAATTCTCAGGTCAGACACATCAGACATGTTGGTAGCCTTCTTCACCCATATGAAAGTTCCTTCAGAGAAATAAACAATTTGCTGGTGGACATCAACTGATATTCCTAGAAGAGCGATGCAAGTGCACATACATTATTACATAACAACCAGGACAAAAAGCTTATATGAATGAGAATTTATTTATTTAATGTTTAATAAATTAAAATAGAAGCCTTTTATTTTAAAAGAAAATATTCTTCTAATTTCTTCTAATATATTAGGATATTAAGAGAATATGTTCTAGAAATATTCAAAAATTGTCTTTTATTCTAGAAGTACTTCTTTTAGAATCTTTTTTTTGCACACTAAGGAATCATTTCTTGCTATCATACTGACCTGTAATATTATGGTATATAGCATCCAACTGAAGGCAATGTGCTTCATCTACTAAATGTTTTAAAGATCTCTTTCTTAGAGAAGTTTTTCTGGATAAAAAGAGCCACTGTTCCTCTTCTTGAACTGAAAACAACAACATGATTTGCAGACAGGTAGACCAACCACAGGTACGCTAACACACACAAAAAAGATCAATATTACTCTTCAAAGCAAGGGGGCTAGTGCTTGAAAGAGGCTGGCCAAATTTTCTCTGAGGACACTGGGGAATTGCATCTATGGTATAATCCACATTATTTTATGATTGGAGGTGGGAAGTACAGTAACAATCAAGTAGGATTTATGTTTATATGTTCCTAAATAACCCAGACATGACATCACATGATGTATCACTGTTCTCAACAGTCTTGCCCCAGCTCAGCTCATTATTTTCAGCCACAAGATTTGGCTCGGTGGAGGTGGTCCACCCCAGGCCAGAGTGGGTTATGCACAACACACACATATAAACAGACACTGGTTATCTCTGTATTATCTTCAGTATCTTTCCCTTTGGGATAGAAGAAAGGTCCTTAGAGGAATGGCACTTGAAGGCTGCAGAACTCTGTTTGATGTCCTGTTCAAGTAGAGACTGATGCAGGGTGTATGGGTGAACATTTTTAGGGTATTTAGTGAACATTACGCAATAATCACAGTAACAACAACCTCAACTCTGCTTTATATTTAACTCACCCTTTGGATGTGCTTCTGACATAATAAAAATACCTCTCCCTCCCTAGAGTCTAGGAACAGCTAAAAAAACCAAAGGCTGATGATAGATGACATTCAATATCCTTTGGCATAGGCATGCACAGATTAGAGTAAGGGGCAGACAAGTCAACAAATAGGGTTCTAGCAAAAATAGAAAAGAGACTCCTAGAATTCTGAATCTTTGCATGTTCTTAAAAATCTTTTATTAGTTTTCCCCAAAATTTCCAGTACCTCTTAGAAAGCATTTTCATTTATTATTTTTCTCGTATATACACAGTAAGTATACATACGAATACAGTAAGTATTCAGTCTCTTGAGGTAATCATTAAAACACCAAAACCAAAAAAAAAAGAGTGCTTACAAAATGATAACAAAAGATACTTCGGCAGATTGAATACTCATATAGTAAAAGATAAATATTAAAGTTCAGGCATATTTAAAAACAAAGATACTGGAAAAATGATGTCATATATATTAAATAATTATAAATAATCTAAAATAGGGATTAGGGCAGAAAAATTATATGTATCCCCTAAGTGAGTAAATGTGAGTCACAAACACTAGTAATTTCAACTGAAACCAAAGATTTGAGGCCATTTTTTTAAAACCTGAACTTTTTAATTCTGATTTTTAATTCCCAAATTCTAATATTAAAACTTTAAATCTAACCACTTACTTCAATTCATTAAATACTTAGGTTCATTTGAATTGAAAACTTATCAAGTACCCCAAAAAATAATACTCATTTGGGCAGAAGAGGTGAGTCTTGAGGTCTACCAGGTGACCTGGCTCTGAAACCACCCTTGCCACCCTCATTCCTGTGTAGCTAAAGGAGCGAGCCTGAGGCATACCTGCTGAAGATGAAGTGGTAATACTAGATTCTGCTTCTGGACCCTCACCAACTTCATTTACTGCTGCAATAGAAAACCTGTTCCAAAAACAATTTGGAGAGATGTGTTTCATATGGCATGGTGTGAACATGAGACAAAAATAGAAGGAGCAATAACATTTCTATTTAAAGGATGATGTGGCAATGCATGGGTCTAGTTACGTGGTGCCACTGCTCAGCACTAAAATGACCATCAATCACATCCTTGTTTGCATTCCCCTAGAACAGTTCAGGGTCATGGAGGTCAAATGCTGAACTCTGCTATCTGCACGACCCCCATTCTTCTCCAAATTTAAAGAGCCTTAGTAAATGCTAGAATAGCTAACAATAATAAAATAATTCCCCTGGTGGTTAACAAAAATACCTAAACAGAACTCCACCTCCTTACTTTTTTCATACTGAATTCAACGAAAATTTTACATTCATGGTGTTTATGATGTCTTTATTAGCCCATATTTATAAGTATGCTCTGAATATGATAGAAACACTTGAGAAGTTTTTGCTTAGGGTGCTATAATCTAATAAGCATATAAGCTTGAGGAAAACCACAATGACTTCAGTCCAACACAAGGGAGTCAGTGGCACTTCTCAAAGTACATTTAAACTATTTGATAGATATATTTCTTAAATAATTATCATGCCTGCAGCCATGCTGGTTACATTTTCCTCTGCATCATTTAATTCTTACCTGTAGACAGTATTTGGTAACGTGGAGTAAAACTGGAAACTGGTTCTCTGTGTCCCTGCATCTAATTTTTGATGTTTGCTGATCAGCCTTAAGTTATAACCCAAAATAGGTCCACCTGGGAATTGAGGTGGATCCCAGCTGACTTCCACAGTGTCGGGACTTGAGCTCTCAATATTCCCAATCAAAGGTGCAGTTTCAGGAACTGGAAGAGACAATGGTGACAAAGTGAACAGAAAAATGTGCAAATGTGATGTTTTAAAAATGAGATTTTAAAAAGTCTTGTTTTTTAAAAAAATTAATGGAAATATAATAATTTTATTAATATTCAAAATATGTGACAGAGGAAAGGTGGAAAGATGTCTAAACCAGTTAGCTCCTTTCTCAAGAGGCTCTTTCAAAGGTTACTTTCCTCATTTCTAATTAATGAAATAAAATTAAATATAGTAATATACAAATACAATAACGGTTCTTTAAAAAAAGTCATCAGGGGCCGGGTGCGGTGGCTCACGCCTGTAACCCCAGTACTTTGGAAGGCCGAGGCGGGTGGATCACAAGGTCAAGAGATCGAGACCATCCTGGTCAACATGGTGAAGCCCCGTCTCTACTAAAAATACAAAAAATCAGCTGGGCATGGTGGCGCATGCCTGTAATCCCAGCTACTCAGGAGGCTGAGGCAGGAGAATTGCCTGAACCCAGGAGGCGGAGGTTGCGGTGAGCCGAGATTGCGCCATTGCACTCCAGCCTGGGTAACAAGAGTGAAACTCCGTCTCAAAAAAAAAAAAAAAAAAAAAAGTCATCACGAATCTCTAGAGACTTAAATGAGTTGGAACATGGGATGGAACCAGTTTAGGAAAAAGAGGAGAATCTGACCAAAACTGGAGTCAATGATTGACATGAGTTAAAAAAAAAGGTCCGTCTGAGCCCTTTTCACTCACTTGGGGTAGACTTTCTGGTTCCAGCTAGAGATGTGGGTTCAGATAAGCTGGAATTTGAACAGTCAGCTTCAATTTTGTTGGCATCAGCTCTAATGACTCAGACTACACTTTCTTTATCCCAGCTCTCAGGTCCTGGAAATCCATGCTGACTGAGCTTCAGCACCCCTGCCCTTGCAAAGGAATTAAAGGAGCCTGTATGAAATGACTGAGCATTCACACACAGTCCCCAGAAGCTACTTAAGTGTAAAAAGAAAGGATAACAAATGATCTGACAGCCTAGCTTCCATCTGTGTCACCACCTACTTTTCAAACCCAAACCCCTGAAACCACACTCTTTTATTTCCTCTTTCCATAGAAAGACACAATTGGAAGTCATTTTGCTCTTGAGTAGACTTCTCTCCCTCTGAACACTTTTGGCAAATGCTCTGCATCACCACTGACTTTTAAAAGCCCTCTTAATTGCTCTCTTAGCCTTTCTCTGATGTAATTCCTCTCCAACTCTCAGGCTAATTTTCAGCAAACACAAGCGTCATTGCATCACTCTTTGGCTCCATGTAGTCAATTACCATGATAAACAGGGGGAAAATAAATTTCTCCCACTGAATTATAATAGAATTAGAATGTCAAAATTTAAGTAATTAGGGTCAATGCCCAAATGTGATCTGCTACCATTGAAGCAAGTTAAATGTCACCTACATGGCAAGATGTGATGATTGTCCAGGTCTTTCCCACCAAAACAAAACAAAACAAAACAAAAATCTTCCTTGAAATGCTGGTATCCCCTGCCCTGCAATCATTCATCTTCACTAAGACATTATTTTCTGAAAGGACCCAGTTAAAAGGCAATAGCGCCATTTAGGCCAGGGGCAGTGGTTCGTGCCTGTAATCCCAGAACTTTGAGAGGCTGAGGTGGGCCATTCATTTGAGGCCAGGAGTTTGAGATCAGCCTGGCCTACATGACAAAAACCCATCTCTACTAAAATTATACAAATTAGCCGGGCACGGTGGCATGCGCCTGTAATCCCAGCTACTTGGGAGGCTGAGGCACAAGAATCACTTGAACCTTGGAGGCAGGGGTTATAGTGAACCGAGATCGTGCCACTGTACTCCAGCCTTGGTGACAGAGTGAGACCTCATCTCAAAAGACAAAAAAAAAAGGCAATAGCACCATTTAAAATCATGTCATTCCCATAGCTAAAGAGAATAGGGCTATGAGGCAATTAACATAATATAGTTAAGTTTCTAACATTTGATGTAACTAGAAAAGTGAGAAAGAATCAGAAACATGAGACACTATCCATAAGAAGGACACTCATAGGGCCTAGAAGACACAGAGGGTATGTGAGCTTGCTTATCCAGGAGAAAGGCTCAGAAACGGACAGCAAAAGTTGCTTTCATTATTTTAATTTGCCCAGTCATTGTATCTGCACGGTTATTTCTCTAGCACCAGAAAATGTCCCCTCACTGTTGGATAACATGTGGCATTGCTGGGAACAGGAAGAATTCATTCTACTCTGATATGGAAAATTTCAAACATGGTCCTAGGCCAAGGTCTGATCTGAGGTTCTGAGCAAGAATAGTCAGAATAATCAGCAGAGGTGGCCACACAAACCCTGAGATCTGACAAGCAAGGAGAGCGCACTCATCAGGAAAGGGGGGAAATGCCCCAACCAACTTCATCAGCTGCTCGGCTCTGCTTAGGTCCAAGGCCTAGATCAGCCTGAGGCTCTCTGCACATAGGTGTATCTCCAGAACTGAGGGTTAAGGCAACCAGCCCAAAGCAAGTCTTCCTGGGTTGCCTCTGCTAACTCTGAGGGTGAAGGCACCAGACAACTCTCCCTTAGTGTCTGCCCCAGCATTCGCCTTCCTCTAAGCCTTCTGGTTTGAATCCTTTTCCTGGTGTAGAAGTCGCATCTTCAAAATAATAAGTCAGAGAATACCCCAACATGTATTCTGTTTTTAAAAAGCAGTTTTGATAAAATCTTAAAATATTATAGTAACCTCCCAGCTGGTCTCTTCCTCTGTACTTGCAAATCTCATTCTCTCAATCTATTCTATGTGCAGTTGCCAAAATTTTCTTTTTGAGAAGCATGTGAAGCAATTACTGCTCTGCTTTAAAACCTTCCACAACTCCTAACTACCTTCTAGATAAAGTAAAGTACAAAATCCTTAGCCAGGACACTTAATATTCTTGGTAATCTGTACCTAGTCTGCCTTCCCAATGTTATTCTCACTGTTTTTCTTCCTGTATCCTATGCTTCCAGCAGATGAAATACTGACTGTTTTCCCTCCATGCCTTAGAATCCAATCTTGATGACCCTGGTCACACAGACACCTGCACCTGCCCTTGTCTCTCCTCACCTCATGTCTAACTCAACAGGCGAAAGTTCCTCCAGAGAGATTTCTTTGATATTTCATTTCAGAAATAATATTTCCCTCTTCTAAAATTCCATGGGAATTGTCAGTACCTTTTCTATGTGCTTAATCAAGCCTTACCGTATTGTGGACTTAGTTAGGCATGTGCTTTATCTCTTTCACATGAGAGTAAGCTTTTTAATGTCAGTATCCTGCATCTATAGATAGCCCATGAGTGTATTTTGAACAAGAGAATAATAACATATACGTAGAGCTAGAATTGCCCTAAGGATATATTAGTATTCAGAGGACAGCAGCTCAGATAACGTTATATTCTGCTAGGGCAACATTCTGTATGAAGGATGGGAAAGTGGGGAAGCAGGAATCTAGCAGACAAAAAGCTTTTTGTTGCTTTCCAGAGATAATGTTACTGTGTCATACTCAATCACCTTCATTTTTTAAACACTTTCATCACTTGGCTTTGAGACACCACAAGCTCCCGAATATCTCCTTCTCAGTGTCCTTTGCTGTCCTTCCTCTTCTTCCTGGCAACCAAATATTGGGGGCCCCCAGGCTGATACCTTGATCTTCTCCTTTTTTCAAACACATTCACTTTTAGCATGTTGCCTCCAGGCCTATGGCTTGAATCACATCTCTATGTTGATAACTTCTAAACTGGTAGTGTAGATACCTTCGACCTACCTCCTGAGTTCCATATCCATTCATTTCATTGCTTTCTCAGCAATTCCACTTGGATATCCAATAGACATCCAAATTTTACTTGGCTGGAACAGAAATGTTGATTTTCTCCAGGAAAGCCACTTCTCCTTTACCCTTGTTCCTGTCTCAGTAAATGATGACACTCAGGTATTCAGACTGAAAGCCTAAGTTAGCAAGTTTGATTTTCCCAACATCCTGACCAAATCCATTCAGCAACACCAACAGCTCAATCTTCAAAATACATGACAAACCTTTTCCCCTTTTCCCGTGATCATCCTTGACAGAGCCATCACCAAATCAAGCCTGACTTGCTTGGCCTCCTAACGCTCCCCTCCTTCCACCCTCCCAGTCTGTTCTCCATGCAACAGCCAGATTGAAAGTTTTAAAACTTGAGCCAGTCTCTCCTTTGCTTAGAACTCTCCAGAGACATTCTGTCACACTTAGAATAAAATATGTACTCCTTATCAGGGTCAGCATTGCCCCACGTGACCAAGCATCTGGCTACCTGTCACATCCCACCTCCTACTTTCCACCAGACTCATGGTGCCCCAGCCACTCAAGGCCATACCTCAATACACCCAGCTTATTGCCTCTGCAGGCTCTCTGTCTTTGCTCATCCCTCTTCCTGGAAAACACATTCTTGGATATTTGCATGTCTTTTTGTCTCATGTCATTCAAAGCAGCTCTTCCCCAACCAGCCCATGTTCCCTCCCCAGGTGTTCTCTATTATTAGTATACATTACTTTTATTCTTAGCACTCACTTCCATGTGAAATTACACTGTAATATTTGGTGAGATGCTTCCTCATTTCTCATGTTATATCAACCCATGAATTTTGTGTAACTATTTCTGCTTCTTACCATACCTCACTCTGCCCCTTAGAGAAGGATAAATACCTGCTTGGTGGCAGGAGCCTTGGTTCTCTGTAGGGTGGAGGTGATGATTCAGAGGTCTTGAGAGAAGTAATTTGGTCTCCTTATCCTTCCCTGTCTAACAAACTCAGCAAGAAGCAGCCATGTCTGCTCAGCAGACTCAAACTTTCTCTTAAGTGGGTTGTTTTAAAGTCTATCATTATCCAATTTAATCTTTATCAGAAATAATATTGATACTTCTGCAGCCATCTTCTGGCCATTTTTGTTTTTAATCTTCCATTGGTCCAGACTCAGAATAAGAAGAAGGGTGCTATTCATTGGGTTTTCTCATGACCCAACAAATACTTTTACTTAATTACTTATCTAACTATCTTCCCTAGCTGGAATGCAAGAACAATGTCTGGTATATAATAGGTCCTTGATTAATACTTGAATGAATGAAAAAAGTGTCCAATCTTCTTTTCAATGATATTAAAAATATAATATAAAAAATAACCACCTTTCCAGTTAAAAAAAAAAAAAGGAAGTGAATTTTTTACAGATGTTATTTTTTCTGCAGCCAAAGAAGTTTATAACCTAGGCAATAAAAGACTAAAATTATATCAAGAAATAAAAATTGAATCTAAACATATCTATACGACACCACTTCCACCGTGGGCCTCTCACCTGGGTCACTGCTAGGCTTCCTACCAGTTCTTCTTGCTTCCTCCCACACCCCAGAGTTCATTCTCCATACAGCAGCCAGTAATCCTTTTAATGTATAAGGCAGGTCTCATTAGATCATGCCACTCTTTTCCTCAAAACCTTGCAGTGACTCTCCTTCCAGAATAAAAGCCACAGTCTTTACCAAGGTCCCTGAGATAGACTGGGATCTGGCCCCCATCACCTCTCTGACCTGAGCTGTTACACCTCTGCCTCCTTCACTCTGGTTCAGCCACATGGGCCTCCTAGCTGCTCCTTGATCAGGCCAAGGATGTTCTTGCCTTAGGTCTTCCACATGGGCTGGCCCTCTGCCTGGAACTCTCTATCTGAGATAGCTTCCTGGCTGACTTCCTTGCCTCCTTTTAGTCTTTGCTCAAACTTCACCCCACCATCTCACTGAGGCTCATTCTGGCCACCTTATTTCATACTGCCACTGGCCTCTCCTTCCCTCTTCACTCTTCATTTCCAGTACCCTAAAGGACAAATCTGCTCAAAATATTCTTCTTACTATAGCACATAGCACCATCCCGCTTACAACGTACTTTATTTATTTCTTATGTTTATTGAAGAATATTTCTCTTCCACCAAAATGTGAGCTCCAGCTGGGTGAGGTGCCTGACACCTGTAATCTCAGCACTTTGGGAGACCAAGGCGGTCAGATCACTTGAGGTCAGGAGTACGAGACCAGCCTGGCCAGCATGGCAAAACCCTGTTTCTACTAAAAGTACAAAACATTAGCCAGGCATGGTGGTGCATGCCTGAGTCCCAGCTACTGGGGAGGCTGAGGCAGGAAAATCACTTGAACCCAGGAGGTGGAGGCTGCAGTGAGCCAAGATCGTACCACTGTATTCCAGCCTCAGCAACAGAGCAAGACTCTGTCTCAAAAAAAAAAAAAAGTGAGCTCCGCAAGAGCAGGCATCATTGTGTGTTTTGATAATAAACATATTGTGAGTACCTAGAATACTACCTGGCACATGCTTATGTACCCAATTGTTGAATGGCTCAATTAACAGGAAGGAATAGTTTTGTTTCATTGTTTAAAATAAAAACTAAATCAAAGCTTTGGAATTACGTCTTTTCATAAGCAATGTGAGCACAACATACCTCCATGCGGATGAGTCCTGTAGCTGGGACTTGGAGGAGAGTAGAGCTGCAGCTGCGCTGTGAAGATCCACACCACTCGGAAAATGTACTCGGTGAAGGGGTGCAGGGCTTCAACCACATAGGACAGTTTGGACACGGTCTAGATCAATGAGTGATCAATAATCAGCATATATAGAATCACCACCCCACATTGGGACTCAAGAGCATAGATTAATTTGTAGAAGATGGATGGCTTGCCAGAGAAGACAAAATAGAGGCCTGGAGCTTAGAGCTAAGCCATTCAGATATCAGTGTGCAGAATTCACTCAGAAATTCTCTCCTTCAAAATAGCAAAATTATGGATTCAATTATTTGGCATTTACCTGAAGGACTTACATTTTTCTATGTTAGTACACATAGTGTCTTGGGAATGTTTTTTTTTCTAAACTTTCTTATGTTTTCCTAAAAGGCACAGTCCTGGATGACCACCATAGACAGCACTTCTACATTGCAACAGCCCCCATGCGAATCTTTCTTCTACCCTCCATCCTACCTGGACTCATTTTAGCTGGGATGGGCAGATAATGACTAATGTGAAGAATGGCTATGTTATGCTATACTGAAGGAATAGCATATATGTCCAATATTATATTTTCCTTATAACATACATATTATATTTTCCTTATAAAAGAAGCCTTAATGTTAAGGTTTAGCATTAACATGTTACAGAGTAGCTGAGATTAAATTTCATCTAATCCAACTATCCATCTCATGCTTGAATCTTTTCTAGAAGGCCTTTATGCCTGTTACTGTAAGTAATAATTTGGTGCTTTTAAAAATAGGGAGTGGTCTGGGTTTAGGTACAAAGGCAGCCTTTCATACCTTAGTATAAGTCCAGCTTCCCAGAAACTGTGCATATTTCCACTGAATGATGTATTTTACTCCAGAGAAGTTGGCAGATTTCCATCGTAATGTCATATTGTAGCTTCCAATGGAAGAAGCAAAGGGTGCAGTTGGAAGACCTGCATTTTCTAGGGAGAAAACAAGATTTCACTCACCATGCACTCCTGTTCATCAGAGCAAGAGAATGTGTGCCTGTCTCATCTAGGGTTCTCCATATTTTCTTGCTAAAACTGCATTTTGCTACAATAACTCGCCTGAATAATCAATGGTATGCATATTCAATTTATTTTTAAAAATTAGTCAGTCTCTCAATCTTTTTTTCTATAGAATTTACTATTATCTTTGAACATAGTCTTTGTTTTGTTCTGATTTTGATTTTACAGGCAGATGACACAGCGCATTCTGAGCTGTCCAGTTTTCTCTTACAATATCACTCTCTTACAGGCAATGGGAGCCAGTGCTCAGAGCACATCTGTGGCACAACAGAACCATCCATTATCCTGGGATATGTACCCCAACATATTTCTGAAATTTTATACTCCAATTCTACTATTGCAGTGCATCTTAACACAAATTATTTTTTATACGTACAGAGCAATTGCCTTTACTCCAAAGGACTCTGTGATCAACTGTTTCACATTATAAAATATTTCAGGACATCTAAACATTAGACATATTACAATTGGCAGCACATATTTCTCAGGTGCTGCTTGCCAGGCATGGTGCTAAGGGCTAGACTTCTGAGTGGTACATCCCACTGGGATGAAATTATTTTAGTTTACTTTTTATATTTTTCCAAAATTGTGATGAATTTAATGCTTCAGCTTTCTTTTCTGGAAACAAAATCAGCGCTCTGGTTTAGAAAGCATGGTAAATTTGGTAGGGAGCTTAAAATGGCTAAATACAAAGTCCCAGGATCTCAGTCTTTCTGGTTAAGAGAAAATTGATACAGTTCTTATCACTACAGACACTAGACATAGACCAATTAAAGTCCATACTGTGTAATCCAGAAAAATCAGAGTCATTGTCATCTGAGGACCTAGCCACAAAGGGGCCTAGCACAACACTTCTCTGCTGATTCTTCTTTTTAGAGTTAATTTTTGGCTATTATAACTGAACAAGCAAAGCACAGCGCCATTTTTCTTCCCTTTCTTGTGAGACTCTCAGTACCAGGAATTAGAGTATGCTGTGGACATCCTGAAGGGGAGTCCAATGATGGAGTTGTCGGCAGAGTGAGGAAAAATAGCCAGGAGGCATCAGAAAGAAAAGTTGAGAACTGGCAGAAGTGATCAGTTATATAAGTACAAGTAAATGTAAATATCATAGCTAAATATAGACATATTTCAAAGCCATGGTGATACATATGAAAAAAAGGTAAAGTAGGTTTATGCTAAATTATCAAGGCAAAAAGAGAGCCAAATGAAAAAGAGAAGCTAGACTGAGCTCCATCCTATTTTCAGTATATGGCAGAGTGGGTAAGAAAAGGCTCTGTTACCAGGCACCTGGGTTATAATTCCAGAAATATCCCTTACCAGCTATGCGGCCTCAAGCAAATGTATAAACTTTGTGCCTCAATTTTCTCACCTGGAAAATGAGGTTAATAATAGTATGTATAACTCTGAGGACAAAAGGAGCTAATATATATGAATAAATAAGTGGTCAACTCATAAATGCCTAATAAAAAATAACTATTTTTGGCCAGGTATGGTGGCTCATGCCTAACTAATCAGGAGGCTGAGGCAGGAGGTTTGCTTGAGCTCAGGAATTTGAGGTTATAGTGTGCTGTGATTGTGCCACTATATTCTAGCCCGGGTGATAGAGCGAGACTCTGTCTCTCTCTCATATATGTATATACATATATATACACACATATAGATATATATGCACATATATATTTGTATATACAAATATATACTTATTTATTCATTTTAATATGTTATTAGCTATTATCATTTTCCATCATGTAAAAGGGGGTATGGGAGATATGTAAAATGAATATAGCATACCTACAGATAAATGACTCAGGAATCAGATGTGTTAAAGACAAATAAAATCTTAGGATCATGGACAAAATGATTCGTTATAACAGACTACAGATATGGCCCCTAAGTACAAATGCCTTTATTTAGACTTGGTACATCTCATTTGTTAGTGGTACATAGTCATTGATCCATTACCAAAGAGAAAATAAAAATAAAGCATTGATTACACTTGTATTCTAACAGAATTGTGTAATTAAGTTGGTAATATAATTTTAGAACATAATAAAGGAATGTAAATAAAAGATTTCACACTCCCTCAGTTCTGGTGTCCTTAGTTTCTCAGAAATTTTTTTCATGGTTCTCTGAACCAACAGAATTCTCTGGAGAACAGCTCCATTATTTTAAGTAGTATTAACTTAATAAGTATGTGTTAATACCAAATTGACTAACAATTTGATATTAATTGCTAGTATCTAACAATTTGGTAGATATTTGAAACAAATAAGAAATTGAAAGATAAAACTGTGTATTTATTTCATCCTTAAATAAAAATAATTGCATCCTAATGGGACCTGTGTACCTGTTGGGCACTGCACAACTCCTCTAACCTTAGGATCAGACTGGGTATCACCATCCAACAGATTTCACCTCTCCTTGTGTTTCTCTTGAGTGTTTAAAATACTCCATGGTTCCCTAAGAGATTGCTGTAATGGCCTGGAGCACATCAGTGCCCAGCTGGAAAATCATAAAATACAAATTTTATCCACAGCTAATTCCTATGACACAGAAAAATAATGCAATATCACTACTTCTCCACAGAAATGTCTAGGGTATCTTTCGTGGGACACTAAAGGGCAGAAGAAAATCAGAACAGCAAGATAAGATTCCCCTTCCAATTTCTATCAGCCACTGAGAGCAAGGAACAAGCCACTGAGTCAAGGACTACAATGTATGGAAGAACCAAGCATCTCTCAGACTTAACAGAACTGTCTGCCTGTTGGTGGGAGGATGCCCTAGGGAATTCAGGAATGCTGTCTGCTGACATCCAAGCTATGACTTATCAAAGCACTGGCCTTTAAGAAACTACTGAAGAATTAATACACTAAGGCAAGGCTACTTTGACATCCCCAACCTACTCTGAAATCAGGCAGAGGGAGCTGATAAACACCCAAACCCCCTACTTGCTCAAAATCTAACACTGAAAAGCATAGCTTCTGTACATTTTACAAATTTCTAGAGCCTTTTGAGGAGTCTTTCACACAATAGGCACTCTATTGGATAACTGTTAGCTTAATAATGGAAGGTACATTCAATACAATATACCTATACTTTCCATTCATTGAAACAGTGGCATTCCCTGACATCAAGTCTGCTCAGGATATACATTGTCTTGTCATTAAGATAGAAGTGAGTACACCTACTGAACTTGAGGACAAAATCTGGTCTTAAATATTAGTCATGTACTGTTTCCTCTGTTTTGTTCTGAAAGAAGAATCTTGCTGAGTCTTTTAAAATTGAATTCTCTATGTATTTTTTTATCATACTGAGATGCAGAAGTCAAGAGGTTTTGAAAGGTGTTTCATTATCTTTACATAAGTACAAGTCACTAGAGTGGCGTAGACTATTTTTTTAAAGTCGTGTGTGTCCTCTTACCCAGTACTTCCTCTTCATATGCACCTTCCGCACTGCTGCAGCCAACCTCACATGATTCCCACTGTGAAAGACAGGTAACATGCCAGTCAGGGCATCCTTGTTACTGGTTTTGCTAATAAGCTTCAATTAAATTGTGAAATCTGAATGCCTAACATGCAAGTATATCTTTGCCCACTATGTAAGTAAATCTTTGAAATCAGAGTGTCTAATACACAAGTACATCTTTATGTAAACTATTTCTACTGCAGTAAAATTCTCACTTGCTAGACTGGCGCTTCCCAAACTTTTGACCATGCTCTGTAACAAAAAATAATTTAACAAAACAACTTAGTATACACATACGTGTTGGAAAAAAGATTCCTAAACAATTCTTACTTTTCCTTCCATTTTTAGAAGTTTTACTGAGATATATTCACCTGCCATAAACTCACTTATTCAAAGTACACAGTTCAGTGCTGTATGAATATTCACAGAGTTGTGCAATAATCACTACGATCTAATTTTAGAACATTTTCATTGTCTTCAAAAGAAATCCCTTGTCTGTGATGTGCTCTTATATGTTCAATGCTATTCTATTCTATTTTTTCATTTTTTTTTTTTTTAGATGGGGTTTCACCATATTGGTCAGGCTGGTCTCGAACTCCTGACCTCAGGTGATCCGCCACCTCAGCCTCCCAAAGTGCTGGGATTACAGGCGTGAGCCACCTATTTTTTTCATTTTGTTTAATGCAACTCTTGATTCGCTGAATTGGCTTGATGACCTTCTAACGGGTCATGTCATACAGGTTGAGAAAACACTGAGCTCAGCAGTACAATTATGTGCTTGCCAACTTGGTCAATGTTTTAATGAGCTTAAAACCTAAAACTTTAGACTAAAATGATGCTTAGGGATTACCTATTTATTTTATATATCCTGGTCTTCCTTGGAAAATTAAACATTGACTATAAATTTATATAGTAGCTGAACATTTTAATGAATATCTTTATATTAAGGTTGAGTTTTCAAATCTACGAAAACTTAATGATGTTTACATTTTATTTCATTATTGAAAAATACAGTACACAATTTGATGACTGCAACACAAATTTCCTGCAGCTCTTAACAGATGCATTAACATTGGCTACAAAACACACACACATACTTGGAGAAAAGGTACACATTGTTAAAGTACAACACAATCATGATCTATCTTCCTGTTCTCTTTCAATTTGTAACTATAATACCTAGGACAACATGCTATTGTTTCTCATGATAATAGTGGAAACCATGGCACAATACATTTGCCCTAAAAAGAAGGGCTGTAACTTGCAAATATGAACAGTTCAGTCTTTGCTCTGCAAACTAAAAGGAAGGATGCCTGATAAGTCCAGGTTTGCTTTAGTTAAGGATTAATTTAAACACCTCAGTTTGGGTTTGGAATTATTTAACTTCAAGGTTTAGTATACATTTCAAATACTGCTTACATATTTTAATAAAACATTCAACATATTTATTAACTGCAAAGAATAAACAAGCCAATTTACAGCAAAATTATTATATAACATGAGTTTTTTTTTTCTTTCAAAAAGAAAACTGAGGATAAGAAAGGAGAAATATTTGAAAATACAGATTATTTTGAAACATAGCTAGTCCTGACAATCAGGGAAAATTGTGTTCCTGTTTTTTTCTGATACTTTCAGGGGAAACAGATAATAAAATTCCCATCCTTCTGGGAGTTTAAAAGTTATCTCAAGTGGAGACAAAGCTAACAACTATGTTTCCTTCTACCTCTCTCCCCAGCCCATTGTCCCACCCCTTTCACCTCCTTTCACCCCTCCCTGAACTATGGTGGCAATTTAACAGTGGACTTCAAATAAAGTTAACCAGTGTTTCTCAAGCTTGAGCTGCCTAGAGAGAATCTAAAGGTGATTGGATTTAAGGAATTTACAGAATCTGAGCCTGAAGCCCTTGGATGGGACATTCATGTGGCATATTCCAAGTTAGTGTGCTGCCATTCCCATACTGGAAGCCAAGTTTACTCTTCCTGGAGCCTACATTAGCTTGCTCTCTCTGTTCCCACCCATACTCCCATCTTCCCCATCGTAGTCAGACCATCTTTATTGTCCCTCTGGCTCCATCCTTGGTTTCCCAGACTGGCAAACAGACTGCCAGTGCCCTTTCTAGCTTCTGTAACACAAGGAAGACTCCCCCACCACCCTCCATATAAACTGTGACATTGTTCCCTTAAAAATTACTCATTTATTTATTCATTCAAGAATATTTGAACAGTTGGCCTTTTTCGTGCCAACCATGGTTTTGGGGTCTAAGAGTATGACAGTAAGCAAGAAAGTTAAATTCCCTGCCTTACAGGACTTCCCTGAGAAGGAGATAGATAATAACTGAATGACAAATTTTTAAAAAGAAAAAATAATTCTAATAATGAAAAATGCTAGGAAGAAAATAAGCCAAAGGCATAGGTATAACTGTTTGAATGTAGGAAGCTTATTATTTTTGCGATTCATATTTCTTGGAGAGAATAATCCTGAAAGTCATATCTCAGTGAAATAGAACTTGGAAAATAGCCAAAAGGCCAACAGGCAATAAGATCTAATTTATGTTTTCAATTACCAGGGATAAGCCATCTCCATCTCACTAGCTATTGTCATTTTCCAAGTTCTATTTCACTGACCTATCACTTTCAAGATTATTCACTCCAAGAGATATGAATTGCAAAAATAACAAGCTTCCTACGTTCAAACATTAATGATTAAGGAGTCTGATTTCCTAAAGGTGTGGACAACTGAGATGACAGACAGACAGAGAGAATAGACAGATGATAGATTGATAGAAGATAGAGATGATTGATTCATTGAGATACATATAGCATGTATTCCTCTTCAGTTCTACTTTAAAGTGAAACATTTTAAAGTGTAAAATAGCAAAGTATAAAGAGAAAAAATAGAATAGTTATACAAGTTATAACACTGAGAGGAAAGATTTATACTATATAAGCACAGAAAACTGAACAGCATAATGATTGACAAAGAACTAGCACATTAGAAATCCAATCCTGGGCTGCTTCAGTGCTTGAGAGACTCTCTCCCTGATTTTCCTGACACTGGTACATTTATCCTAGGGACTATTCTTTGGGGGTAATTTTGCCTTCATCACATAAAAGGATTTGCAGACAATTTTTTTTCTATCTCAATCAGGAGATACCTTTAATTGTCTCTTTACATATGGGTGATTTTTCCCCTCTGTTTTCTCTCTTCTTAGCCGACCCTCACCTCCACCCATTCCCAAGAAAAATTGCTCAGACACTATTTTTATAACCAGCCGGTAACAACTGATAAAACATGCCAATTTAATATTTTGTTTGTATTTTTGCTCTCTATTAAGAAGGAATTTTTCTGTTTTACTAATGGATGATAATTTATACTCCTTCCCCAGGCTTCTGGTCACCAGTTTCTAGGATATTTCAATAGAATACAACATAGGTTTTAACGTTTTTTCCCTTAGGGGACAGTTGTGCTATGTTTCCCAGAATGCTCTCAAAATCCTGACCTCCAGCAGTCCTTCTATTTCAGCCTCCCAAGTAGCTGAGACTACAGGTGCACACCATCATACCCAGTCACCATAGGCTTTAAACTAATAAATAAGGTAGCTTCTTCATGTCACCTATTGTCAAATAAACTTATTTTGAAGGAATGAAATACAGAACAGGTAAGCTTAGTTGAAGACTAAGTAGGAAAAGATCAAAATGTCAAGGTCTCTTTGAAAAAGAGAAAATCAAGTGCAGCAGAGGTTGCTTAGAGGACCATAAGGACACCTGGGAAGGGCAGTGTGAGACATCACTTACCATTGTGGGGAGGGGTGGGAGAAGCTGTGTTGCAAAATGTTGGCATAGGATTTTGTTGCATAAGAAAGAAAATTGAGGCCAGGCTTGATGGCTCATGCCTGTAATCCCAGAACTTTGGGAGGCCAAGGTGGGTAGATCACTTGAAATCAGGAGTTCGAAACCAGCCTGGCCAACATGGCAAAACCCCATCTCTACTAAAAATACAAAATTAGCCAGGTGTGGTGGCACGGGCCTGTAGCCCTAGCTACTCAGAAGGTTGAGGCAGGAGAATCGCTTAAACCCGGGAGACGGAGGCGGCAGTGAGCTGAGATTGCACTACTACCCTCCACCCTGGGTGACAGAGCAACACTGTGAGAAGAAAGAAAGAGAAGAAAGAAGGAACAAAAGAAAGGGAGAAGAAAGAGAGAGAGAGAAAGAGAAGAATAGAGAAAGAAAGAAGAAAAAGAAAAAAGAAAAACAAAGAAAGAAAGAAAGAAAAGACACAGTAGCAATCAAAGGATTCTCTTTTAATGTCCTATATTCAATGATAGAGCACTGTACATTGTGGAAAAGAAAATGTAATCAGCAGAAATGTCTCTGAATGTACCCCTTCTTCCTCCCCTCTCCATTTCCCCAACTCCAAACCCCCAAACCACAGTAGAGTAATACACACACACACACACACACACACACACACAGTGAATGTGCATGTATTCACTGTGCACATTCATATATTATATTACAAACATATATTATATACATATATATGTATATATATAATACAAATATAATACAAATATATATATATAATACAAATATATATATAATACAAATATATATACATATTATATATATGTATATAAAATATATAATATGTATATATATAATACAAACATATATACATATAATCTACATGCACATAGATACATAAAATAATAAATATTTGTGCCAAAATGGAATTTTACAGTCATTTTTATACTCAGAGTAATAACACTTCTAGGAAGAATGTCTCTGTGCACGGAGAATACCTTAGGTTTCTGCACTCCTACTTTAAAAGCTTTTTAGAGACCAGAGATAAAGACATGAGGCTTGATGACATCTTTTTTGGGATTGCCAACTCACCTCACAAACAGTGGCATAAGTATCATTCTGCATAGAAACAAAAAAGAAAGACTACTTAAAATCTTGAAAGTTGTAAATAATTTGAGTGACACTGAGCTGTACATTTATTTCAAATTAATTTCTTGGCCCACCATTGATAAATGACCAAACAAACAAACAAAAGCAAGGGAGCCCAGAGCTGGAGCTCTTATCTAGGCAAGATGCTGTATCAGCAGCTCTAAAAATAGTAAACTGTTTGCATCACTGGAAAAACGGGAGAATATGATATCCACTAGAAAAATCTCAGCAGGCTAACATAATCTGTGGTGGACCAAGTTAGAGAGTGAAGGAGTATTTGCAAATGCCAAAAGGAAACAGAGCAGGAAGTGAAAGCCACCAATAGCTCTTGCTAGCAAAGGACTGCAGATTCTTCTGCCCATGCTGGCCCCTCCAGCAGCCACAAAGCCTCCTGAATTGTTGCCCAGCAACAAATGATGCTTCCCATTCATTCCTTCAGCAAATGTTGACTGAGCAGCTGCTATATGCCCCTCACTGCATTCATTGCAAGAGATAACAATCTAAAAAAGATGGAGAGCATCCTGCCCCAGTGGTGCTAATACGTTGAGATAAAAGATACAAAACACACAACTAGACAAATTGTTTGAGCTGCAATTTCTGAGAAATATTTAATAGCTACTAAGTCCAGATAGCACATGATCTACATTTTGGTAACTTCCATTCTGTGAGGCAACAGAATAACATAAAAAATAAAATATCTGGGAATGTATTTCCTATATAAAATAGAGTAAACCAGGTGTTTGTGGCCCTGAAATATGGCCCTGCCATATTTCCTGCATAGGAACTTTGAACATGATCTACGGCCCTGCAATCCAAAATGTGGTCTGGGGACCACCAGCACTGCATCACTTGGGAGCTTGTAACAAGTGCAGAATTTCAGGCCCCACCCAAGACCTACTGAATCAGAATCAGCATTTTAATAAGATCCCGGATAATTGTACATTAAGATTTGAGAACATAGGCCTAGGAAATTTAACAAATACCAGTCAACTAAAAGAAATTTATAGTTTGGGAGCAATTGAGCATCCCTGGGTTCTATGATTTGCATTAAACTTCCTTGACCTCTAGTGGCATTAAAAATGTTAATCTCAATCTTTTTTATTGCTATTTATTATCCATGCTAACGGCTTTTACTTTTGTTTTGTTTTGTCTTAGGGTCAAGCAAACTAGTTGAAAGCCAATGGAAATGCAAATGGGAATCCTCTTACAAAACTTTCCGCTTGAAAGAAACAACAGTATCAAAATAGAAACCTAATGAATACTTACACACTTTAAAGCACAGTTTTTCTGATCTACAGAGTTCCAAAAGTGACATCCTTGTATGCACTGGAAGAAACAATAACAAACAAGAGTGAATGATTGAAGAAATGTGACTTTTTCTTGTCACCTGAACGTACAACATGGTAACACAAAGCATCACCCTGTGTTTTAGAAATAGAAACCTACCAAGAAACTTGAGGCCTCCAAAGGATCAGGACCTTTGGGGTTCCAGACAGAGCTGTCCTATCTACAGGTAGAACAAGGCTTGTGGCTCACTGCAGAGCAGCCAAATTACTGAGTGGAATTAAGCCTGGCATGAGCAGGCCTAGAAGCCAAAGAACAGCCAACTTTCAGGGAAGACACTGTACACTGGGTAGTTGTCAAAGGTAAAGCCCAAGACAACGTGGCATTTAGTATATCCTAAGGCGTCCACACATGTCAAGTAAAACTCAAAACTGGAGATTCAACCAGATGGTAGTACGTCGAAATCTAAATAGGTAGGCAGTTTGGGGAGTCGGCTTGTCTACTAGCAGCTTTCGCCCCACAGCTGCCCTGAAAACCCTAAGTTTCCCTGACCTGCTAGTGGGCAGATTCGACAGGTTTCTTCTTACCTTACTTGATCCATCTGTGCCTGACTTGACCACTCCTTCCACAGGCCATGGTGGCACCTGGATTCCTTTTTCCTACTTCCTGCTCAGCCTCCTTTGCCATCTCTTTTTTCCTCTCTCCACCCCTTTGGTGTTTGTGTTCTATCCTCAGCTTTTTCTCCTCACACTCTTCTAGTTCTCCTGGAGCGAGTTCATCCCCTACCTCAGCTTCAAGTGATCTTGGTGTTGATATTCCCCAAACTTCTAACTACAGCTGAGGCTCCTTCCTGAGCTCCAGACCCAGATATCCACTCGTTCATTAGATGTCTCCATTTAAGTTCCTACAAGCACTTCAAATTCATCATGTGGAATTCAATTCCTCACTTTCCATCCTCAAATTTGCTCTTTCTCCTGTGTCTCCCATTAACATGCTACATTCTCCTGAGTGGTCCAAACCAGGAACCAGGGTGTCGTCTTCTCTCATCCCACTCTCCCTTCTCATGGAAAACCCATCACCAAGTCCTATTGACTCATCTGGTCATTAAAATCTATCTGGGTTCATCACTCACGGCCTCAATTTTCTGCTGTGCCATTTACCACTTGCCAAAAACCTCAGGGAGATCCCTCTTGTTCCCACATTTGGAGTGATCTTTTTAAAACAAAACCTGGTCACACTCTTCTCTTACCTAAAACTCTGTATATCTCTCCATCATCTTGTGGGTTAAGACGAACTTAGCAAGCATGGCAGACAAAGCCCTTCATGATCTGGCTCCATGTAACTTGACAACTGGTCTTCCATCTCCCTACCACCTACACATGTACCCCATTTTCCAAGCAAGCTGAAATACTCAGGTTCTTTAACAGCTTAACAATTTAGCAACAAATACTCAGTTATTTTACAACTTTAACAACTTAGGCTACTTCACACCTTTGTTTAACAAATTAACAAATAGTTAAGAACTTTAACAACTTGAGGCTACTTCACACCTTTGTGTCTTGACACTAAGGGCCCTGTCTGATCAATATGCCTTTTCCCCTTTAGTCCATCTGGAAAACTTCCTCTTTCTAGTTTTAGTGTGAAGGCCTTGCAGGCAAGTGTGGTGCCTTTTATGTATTCTCTTTTTACTCCTCACACACACCACACTTCTGGCTCTGATGATACTGTCTGGCCATGGTTTTATGTGTGTGTCTGTCTCTCTGGTTTTAAGTATGCATCGCAAAAAGGCTGAGAGTTATTTTAAACAGAGACCCTATTTTTTTCATTGTTAAATTTCTAGTTCCTGGCACAGTGTCTTGTGCATACTTATACCTCAAGTCACTAAACACTTGTGAAACAAATGAACGCATGTGCAGAACAGTAATAAAACCATAAAATGTAATTGTTAGAAGAAATTCTATCAAATAACATAGAGCAAAACTAAATCTCAGAAAAATTAAGTAATTTGTCAAAAGCTATGCAGTTATATAGAGACAAAATCATGCACCTGGATTGGTCCTGTGCTGTTTCCACTTCAACACACTTCCTTTTTACATAAATTCAGACTTCTCATTATTTTCAATTGGTTTTCTTCCAGCAAGGATAAATGAGATTTTACTTAGCAATTCTTACTGTAATAAAACCTGATCGTTGTCCCTTCATTATCAACACAAAAATTGTAAAATTCTTGACAACTGAAGCAATTACTTACCGGTTCACTCAGATTATGTGGTGTGCCAAGGTCAAGCTGCCGGCCCTGAAATGAAGGAGACAGTAAACACCAGCCATCAGTACTGGGTTCAGTGTAACTAATATACCTTTTAAAAGGGCTTCCTGAAATAATGTTCCCTCCTCAGCGTTTTGTAACTGTAAAATAAGGAGCCAAATGTTTTAAAGGCATTAAATCCATCATTACCAGACAAAATGCTGGTGCAAATTATAAACGTAATGCTGAAGAATTTTGTAGGAACTACAAAGGTGGGAGTAAGGGTGTGGCAATTAAATAAACCTGTGGCATTGGTCAGTTGATCAAGTCAAAGGACTCCTAAATTAGTGATGAATTGTGTACAGATTTTTCTCTTTAAAATCAAGAGCAGGGAGAAAATGCAAATTGGTATACAATAAACCATAAGATTATTCTTTTGTTTCTCACATACAAATTGTAGGAACTTTTTTATACAGGTATTGATTGACTTACGACCTATGCAACTTATGATCATTCATCTTTATGACCACAATCACTAGCCATGACTGCTCCACTGCAGATTTTTGAGAACACTTCAACATTTTGATGTGTATCAAGAATATCGCTACCGCCTGGGAGGCTGTGACGACAAAGTGCATGAATGGCGTCAGGAAAAATAGTGTTAAGCGCTATGTTAATGATTTTGACAGATTTGACAGTGAACATGAACTTGAAACGATTCGGGAAAAAATAGTAAAACTCGCTAAAGACCTTTCTTTGGAGTGTGAAATGGAAGATGTCGAAGAATTGCTAGACAAAGAATCCGGAGAACTTACAAATGAAGAGCTAATCGAACTGGAAGAAGAAAGAGTGGCAGAAGAAGAAAGAAGAGAAGCTGAGAAAGAAGAGGAGGAGCCAGAAAGAAAGTTCACCACTAAGGGATTCTCAGACGGTTTATCTTTACTGAATAAACTTCTTATTCATTTCGAAGCAATGGACCCAAACATCAAACAATTTGCAAGGATTGAACGGATGGCACACGCTGTGTGTCGTCCGTATCGTGAAATTTATGAAGAAAAAAAGAAGCATACAATTCAGACAAAGCTCACCATGTTTATGAAAAAACCAACTCCAGTAACCCCGAATGCTGCCTCAGATGACGACATTAACGATCTGCAGCCAAGCACCAGTGGCCAATAAAATGTTTCGTACATGTTTATATATTTTGATATGTTTTGCAATTGGGAAAATGTTTCCTATGGTATTTTTTACACCTGTATTTTGTATTTTTGTATGCACCTGTATTTTGTATGTTTTGCAAATATTAAACCAGTTGTACTGGTAATGCAGTGTTTTACTTAAACCTGACGAATATAAAAATAAGAAACAAAATGGTGTAGAGATGATACAAATGACATAAAATGAACAAAGAAAATTATGATATATAACAATAATGAAAGAAAATTATGATAAAATATGACTTAAAGATTTTTATAACATCATTTCACAGTACTGTACATATAGCCTACTCAACTTACGACCAAATTGTGTTACGACCAGTCTGTTGGAACCAATCGTTGTCATAAGTTGAGCACTAGTTGTAATGGTGTGTGTGTGTGTGTGTGTGTGTGTGTGTGTGTGTATAAATGTATGCATTCAAGGCAGCCTTGGTTGCCTCCACTCCAGCCTTGCTCCCGCCTTTGCTTTGTGAATGGTGACCTAGATTCTTAGTGGGTGAAACAAGGTCCTTCTCTATATAGCACCTTCTTGCCTCTCCAATCTCATTTCTCCCTATTGTACGATCCACAGCCAGTGATCCTGCTCCAGCTTCATTAGGTCTCACTTGAGTGACAAATGCCATAGGTCTCATGTCAGCCTTCTCCAGGAAGCCTTTCTCAACTGCCAAGAGAAAGTCAGGGAGAAACTCATTGCACTCTCAGCACGCTATGGATACATTGGGTCTCACTGCTCTCATTCTCTGAGATGACCAGAAGAGGACCTTGTCCTACCTACCAGTTAATCCTCAGCACTTAAAACAGCACCTGCTTGTGGCACCTGCCTAGTAAATATTTTGAGATGAATAAACAAATGACATCAATGAGGCCAAAGACTTATTTTTAAGTAATTAAGTTGTCTATTTGTATATTTAAGAGTATGATTTCAGGAATCAGTCTATTTTGGTTTGTATCCATTCAAAATATACTACTTTGAATAAGCTTCTTTAGACTATTGTTTTTGAAGTGGAATATGAGAATGAAAATATAACCTATCTTATGGATTTATTGAGAGGATTAAATTCATTAATTTAAGTGCTCAGTAAAAATTCCCAACATAGAGTAAGCTCAATCGACATGCTCTTATTCTTTGAAATAAAGTTTAGTTAATAATATGGCTGACTTATTTAGCTCATCAATAACTTTTGCATAATGCAAAGCTGTAGACATGTTTTTGTTGATAAGTATATAACTGGGATTCAAAAATATTTTTATTGAATTCAAATGTAAGGTAACATGTTTGTAAACAGTTTTTCACGGTGATTTTAAATGACTTTACAAAAATATCTTGCCCCAGAGCAGCTGAGTGAATATATTTTAGAATTTTTTTTAATGTCCTATTTCTTCATAGTAAAAAAATAACATTTTAACACTGTCTTCTCTAAAACATTTTAGACTCACAGAACAATTTGTAAAATTTTTATAGTGCAAGAATTTACTATTTAAAAGTATCACCACATTAAGCTAGTAGAAAAGTGTCTGGCAGGCTTGGTAGTGAGTGCTGAAAAGGGAGAATTTCCTTCTAGATGTACATAGATGGTAATAATGCCCAGAAGACTCACATCCAAACTCAGACCCTACCTGGTCTGGCCCAGAGGTGGGCATGAGCTAAGCAGATATTGCAGGAAAAGGACTGTATATTGAGGATTAACTTAACAAAATTAGAAAATTCTCAAGACAGCAGGTTGCTTTAAGATTATGTCTGAATATTGCACTTTATAGGAGTGGATTGACAGTCCGTGGTGAATAAACAGGGTCAAGTTTGGGAGACTGAACTACGTAGCTCAGGCAATCATGTGCCTTTCTATGAATTGAGCAAAACTATGCAACTAGGGAACAGTAGTGTCCCAATGCTGCATTCCAAAGTATAAAAATATATCAAAACAGATTTTTTAAATTGGCAAAAATATATCTGATTTTCATTTTCAACACTTTCAACATCTCTTATGTGCTTGCAGAAAGGGAAGAAGTACAAATAACTGAGAGCAAACTTAGAAAAATGACAATAAATTTGGGGGACACTTTGAGAATGAGTGCATTCATATTGCATATGAAACATCTCCGTTGTCTGGGGTATATACCCTAGTTCTTTATCTTGCGCCAAGAAAGAATTCAGGACAGGGACACACACAAGGAGTGGGGTTTAGGAGCATAAAGTTTAATAGACAAAAAAGAAGACAGAGAGAAAAAGCTTCCTTATGCTGGGAAAGCTGGTCGCCCAAGAGAGGGTCTCTGGTTTAGGGTGTAATGCAATCGATTTTGTATAGAGGCTTGAGGAGGCAGTGATTAATTTACATAGGGCCCAGGGGAGTGGTCTGACCAGGTGTTTCATTTACATAGCCAGGGAAAAGACTGACTTTCCCACCCTAGTCTTTTATTATGCAAATACAGCTTTTTTTTTTTTTTTCTTTAGATGGAGTTTCACTGTTGTTGCCACCCAGGCTGGAGAGCAATGGCCTAATCTCAGCTCACTGCAACCTCCACCTCCAAGGTTCAAGCAATTCTCCTGCCTTAGTCTCCTGACTGGCTAAGATTACAGGCACCCACCACCACACCCAGCTAACTTTTGTATTTTTAGTAAAGACAGTGTTTCACCATGTTGGCCAGGCTGGTCTTGAACTCCTGACCTCAGGCGATCCACCCAAAGTGCTGGAATTATAAGCATGAGCCACTGTGCCCAGGGGCAAATGTGGCTTCTACCTGTGGCCACTTTGACACCTGCTCACGTGGTGATGAGGAAAAGGGAGAGGGAGCCGTCATACTGGATACTCTGGGCTCTTAGTCACCTGTATTTACATAGGCGTATCTATGCTTGCAGCCTGACCTTTCAGACTGCCTTCTGTTAGAGAATAAATTATTTGTGGCTGCTTTTTATTAAAGGAAAATTCCACTGAGAGCTATTACCCTTGCTAACTGCCCAAAATAATTTTTAATAACTCCTGTATTAATAGCAAAATGGTTTCTAGTTCTCATAAAGGAACTGGGTATATTAATACATCGTATCTTTAGGTGATGTTTCACCTTAATTAAAATCAATATTGAACTGTTCCCACAATTGTTTTGAATTAAGAGGGTCCCAGTAGCAAACCATTATTTCTTCATACTCTTATTGGTATTTCACTTTCTTCTTACAATTGTTTTAGGACTCTATCACAGTGTAACACGTTACTACAAATACAGTGGCTTAAAATGATGCAAATGCATTTTTATGGATTGCTGTGCATTCCCTCAAAATTCATATGTTGAAAAACTAACCCCCAGTAACTCAGAATGTAACCTTATTTGGAAGTTGGGTTGTTGCAGAGTAATTCATTAAGGGATCACACTGGAGTAGATGGACCACTAATTCAACATGATTAATACCCTTATAAATAGGAGAAATTTGGACACAGCCATGAACACAGAAGGCAGAGATCAGAGAAGTACAGCAGAAGCCAAGAAACAATGGATGTTGGCAAACCATGAAAACTAGTGAGAGGGGCATGGATTGAATTCTCCTTCACAGCCCTCAGTTGGAACCAGCCCTGCCAGCACTTGATCATAGACTTCCAGTCTCTGGAATGGGGAGACACCTTTTGCTGTCCCATTTGTGGTTCTTTGTTACAGCATCCCAAGCAAACTACCACATGCAGCACATCACACCTTCCGTGGCCAGAATGCAGGACTCCAGGCACAGTTTAGCAGGTCCTTTGCTCAGTCTCATGAGGCTGCAATCAAGAGGTTAATGGAGCTACATTCTCAACTCATCTAGGGCAGAATCTGTTGGCAGAACTCAGTTCCTCATGGTTGTATTACTGAAGGCTACCTGGAGGCCACCCACAGTTCCCTGCCATGAGGCCCCCTCCATAATAAAGAAATAAAAGCCAGAAAATGTTATCTCCACAACATAGTGGTTTGCTTTCTCACAACCAGCAGGGGAATCTTTCTCCCTCTATCTACTAAGACAGTCCAGATGACTCAAGATTCTGGTCATAATGCAGCTTGAGCATGGGAGGGATATCTCAGCACCTTTGCTGTATTCTACTGGTTAGAAACAGGTCACAGGTTCTGCTCTTACTAAAGAAAAGGGATGATATGAGAGTGTGACTCCTCAGTGTTCCATTAGTGTGTGGTCATCTCAACAACCATCCACTGCACACTGCACTCAACTTGCTCTCATGAATCAGGGAGATAGATCCCACTATAAAAAAAAATGTACTCTAATATGGAGATTTTGCAAAAAGCTAAAAAAGAACTACCATTCGGTCCTGCAATCCCACTACTGAGTATTTACCCAAAGGAACAGGAAATCATTATTTCAAGGAGACACCTGCATTCATATATTATCATAGCTCTGCTCAGAAAAGCCAAAACATGAGATCAACCTAAAGATCTATCAATGGATTAAAAAATGTGGTATATATGTGCACATGTACCCCAGAGCCCAAAGTACAACAAAAGGAAATGTGGTATGTATACACCATGGATGATATGGTTTGGCTCTGTGCCCCCATCTAAACTCATCTTGAATTGTAAGCCCTACGTGTCCAGGGAGGGACCTGGTGGGAGGTGATTGGATAATGGGGGCGGTTTCCCCATGCTGTTCTCATGATAGTGAGGGGGTTCTCACAAGATCTGACGGTTTAAAACCATGACACCTCCCCTTCACTCTCTCTCTTCTGCCACCTTCTGAAGAATGTGCTTGCCTCTCCTTTGCTTTCCACCGTGATAGTGAGTTTCCTGAGGCCTCCCCATCCAAGCGGGACTGTGAGTCAGAAAACTCTATTTTATTTACAAGTTATCCAGCCTCAGAGTGAAATCATGTCTTTTGCAGCAACGTGAATGGAACTGGAGGCCATACTCCTAAGTGAAATAACTCCAAAACATAAAAGCAAATAGCACATGTTCTCACTTATGAGTGGGAGCTAACAATAGATACACATGGATGGCAGAGTGGAATAACATGATGGAGACTCATGTTAGGTAGGAGAGTGGCAGGGAAGTGAAGGTTGAAATATTACCTATTGAGTACAATGGTACAAAGAAGCACACACTAAAAAGCATTCCTACGTCTCAGGGCTCCAAGAAAGAATATGGCAACAAACTTCTAATTTTCATTTTTCTCTCTTTTTCCTTATTGGAAAAAAATGTTATTATTATGTTATGGTGTATATATATTATATATATTACACTTATATAATATATATTATAAATTTCTTATACTTACTACTGCTCCTTCCTGTATTTTTTAAGCCAGCTACTAGATTTAATCATCGATACAGCTTACATCTTTATTCAGACTTTCTCAGGTCATTCCTATTTATTTAACTGTCTTTTCTCTAACATCTTAAGCTGTGTGTGTTGTTCATTTATTATTATTTCATTTTTAATTAAACTACAAATCTGTTTCTGTATTTACCTTTATTTCTCATACATTTTGATAATAATATTGTCATTAATATTTTTAGATATTCCACTTAATTTTTGTTGCCTTGTTGGTAAAATATTTATTTGGTCAAATGATTAAAAATTTCTAAGTAGCTATTTTCTTTTAAACTTGATTATTTAATTTTAGATTAGTTACACTATGGTAAAAGATAATGAAGTCTGCTTTTGGGAATTTTAGTGTTCCTAGTGACCTAGCATATAATCAATATTGGAGAATCCTTATGAATATTTGAAGATAAAGTTAATTTTAGCTTATAGGGACAAAATAAGTACATCTCTCACAAATTGATCTCCTTAATAATATTCAAACGCAATTCTATTAAGCTGTGCTGAATGGCTTGCTGTTTCAGAAGTGAGATGGAAAATAACTCTTGTCTCAGTTAATGCTTTTAGTACTTACATTCAACTTTCTTTAATTGTGTATTGTTATTGCCACTTCTGTTTCTATATGCCTGACTTACTTCAGTGTATGCTTTTATATGTAACTATTCTCAATATTTTGTTTATGTATGGCCCCTGTTAATGGTATAGAGTTAAAATTTGCTTTTTGGACAGATAAAGCAGTCATCAACTTAACACTATTTCTCTTAATGCATTGAAACTTCAGGTACATTTGTGTCTTATGAGGATTTTAAGAATTTTTTTTCAATGTTTCCTTTAGACTCCACATTGTTGGGTTTCCCTAGTGATCTGCAGAGCGTATATCCTGTTTACCAAGTATTTCACATTTTGCGGGAACATATTTGAAACTAAATTTCATTAATTATCAATGTCATACTTTAGCAATATTAATAATTACAAATATAATGAGAATTTCTAAATTTTCTAATTTTTTTCATTTATCATCATGCTTATGCAAAGTCAATTTTATCAGTAGAATTCTGATTTATTTGATCATGGCACCAACAAACGTGACAATGACAAAATGTGCTGGAATAAGTGGACTGGTAACAAGGACTTTTGAATGTTGTTTAATTGCACCTGCAATGCCTACAGTACTATGCAAACATTCTTGATTCTACTGATTAGCTGATACTAAAAATTAGTTCAAATTGATGTGAAAATGTCAAGATTGTTGCATTT